>NW_026411877.1:369-1074 GCF_001194135.2 Octopus bimaculoides | reverse complement strand
ATCTTCGAGTGAAAATCAATGCCTTCATACAGAGAATCCAGCTCTACTGAAGCTTCTGAACTGCTCGATAGCGTTCGTTTTGCTCGTTCACATGCAGTACGCAGACGTCTGATAGAGCGTGGACTTTGTTTCAGATTTTTCTTGTGTTTACGCTTGAATTCTTCGACAAAGTAGTCAACGAGCCGGTTGTCGAAGTCTTCTCCTCCGAGATGTGTGTCGCCAGCTGTAGCTTTCACCTCGAAAAGAGATCCTTGGTCGATTGTCAGGATGGAAACATCGAACGTACCACCGCCCAAGTCGAAGATCAGAACGTTCTTCTCACCAGATAAGTTTTTCTCGAGACCGTAGGCGAGTGCGGCGGCCGTTGGTTCGTTGACGATTCTCAACACATTCAAACCAGCTATACTAGCTGCATCTTTCGTTGCCTGTCTCTGAGAGTCGTTAAAGTAAGCTGGCACCGTTACTACTGCGTCTGTCACTTTACAGCCCAGGTACGACTCGGCTGTCTCCTTCATTTTACTCAATACCATCGAGCTAATCTCTTCGGCTGAGAACTGCTTTTGCTCTCCCTTGTACTCCACTTGTACATGTGCTTTATTACCGTTTCTGTTCACCACTCGGAATGGCCAATGTTTCATGTCGCTTTGTACGGACGTATCGTTAAAGTGACGTCCAATTAAACGTTTGGCATCGAACACCGTGTTC
>NW_026411877.1:0-359 GCF_001194135.2 Octopus bimaculoides | reverse complement strand
CATCGAACACCGTGTTCTCAGGGTTGAGGGCCGCTTGGTTTTTCGCTGCGTCACCCACCAGCCTTTCGGCATCGGTGAAAGCCACATAGCTTGGTGTTGTCCTGTTTCCCTGATCGTTGGCAATTATTTCCACTTTACCGTGTTGAAACACACCTACACAAGAATAGGTTGTTCCTAGATCGATTCCGATAGCAGGTGCTTTTACCATTCTTCTTCTTCTTCTTCTTCTTTCTGTCGTTCGCTCAAAATTTGCAGTATAAAACTTGAGAATTTCTTTCTTTCTTCTTTTATCTCTTTTCTTTGTATTTCAGTTGTATCAGTAGAATATATAAATGTATTATATGTGGATGAGTGTTGCT
>NW_026411876.1:0-257 GCF_001194135.2 Octopus bimaculoides | reverse complement strand
ATATAATGTGCAGAATTATGTATAGAAATATATGTACATACACACACACACACATTCACACATACACACGCATCCACACACACATATATATATATACACGGAAATTCATACATACATGCATATATACACATACATATATTACATGTGTATCTTTTTTCAACGGCCCCATCTGTGTACTACCTTACGTCCCTAGACAACTGAGATCATGTGCGCATGGGTATACATACATACATACATACATACATGTATATATATAT
>NW_026411875.1:0-577 GCF_001194135.2 Octopus bimaculoides | reverse complement strand
TTATCTGTATATATATATATATTTCTATATCTAACGACATATGTATTTATGCATGTAATTATGTTTAGATTCAACTTACCTCCAGATCCTGATGTAAAACCAATTAGTATATAGATAAATAAAATATATCTCGTCTGATGTATCATGTTATATGACGATAAAATCATCTTTGCCATTGGTGCCATTCGTATATTCCCAAGAGTTGTTATTAGTATGAAGATTCCTAGTAATGTTATTATTATTACTAGTAGTTTATTTTTTAAAAATCTTTTGTACCTTTTTTTCCACTCTTTTTCTTTTTAACTATAAACCCAATACAGATAAAGCTGATGTCCTACACAAGCGCAGTCGAAATATTAGGTAAATTATATACTCGTATATATATATATATCCTTATGAAATCATGTATATTCATATAAAGATATATATATGATCATATACACGTATATGTACGTATATTTCTCAACTTTCTTTTAATATATATATATATATTTAATATACATATATATTCAATAAAATATAACTTTATGTATCAACATACGTATTCATATGTATATATATATATATATATATATAT
>NW_026411874.1:0-563 GCF_001194135.2 Octopus bimaculoides | reverse complement strand
GGCTTGTAGTAAATGTCAGTTGCGATGTGGTTGTTGGACTTTCCATAGTTTAATAACATTTTGTAGAAGTTGCTCATTGGCATGTATCGTGAATTCTGTGTTCCTCTCATCATCGATCGTTTTATATTTTTGTTCATGATTCTGAGCTCTGAGTTTAAGTAATTTCTGTTCTCATTTTTTCTAATGTTAGATTCTCTCTGAGTATTCATTGTTGTTCTGGTTCGTCAGGGATGGGTTTGAGTTGGAGTTTGCCAATGAACAACTTCTACAAAATGTTATTAAACTATGGAAAGACGACTGTGAATCGGAAGAAATTATTTCCCTACAACGATGGGAAAACAATATCAATTTTTTCCAGAGACTCTTTAATAGCATCGTTCTACCTGCGCTCTTATTCGCAACTGAGACATGAGCTACTATGAAGAAGATAGAACGTCGATTGGATACGATGAAAAGGGCCATGGAAAGATCGATACTAGGAATATCATTAGGAGAACAAATTCGAAATGAAATAATTCGAGAACAGAGCAGAATACCGAAAGTGCAAGATCCGCGGGGCCGAA
>NW_026411873.1:0-344 GCF_001194135.2 Octopus bimaculoides | reverse complement strand
TACACTCATATACATGAATACACACACAATGAAAGACAGTGAAAATTCAAAAAAGGCAGAAGTCAACATCTCTGAGATTGAAACAAGACATTTACGGCCGTAAATAGACTACACCCAGCAGCACAGAAAGGAAAACCTATGTAGGTTAGGCGTGACGAAGAAGTCGAACCATTTCTCCTGCCAAACAATACTGATGTAAGATGGTCGAACCTTACATTATAACAAACACTAACCAAAACCTGTAATATATGCCCTTTAATATATTAATTTTTTTTTCAAGGTTCTAAAATGTTTTTTACCTCATTTATAAATTAATTCAATTCTTCGATCTTCCTGGGCAAATA
>NW_026411872.1:0-356 GCF_001194135.2 Octopus bimaculoides | reverse complement strand
CTATTTCCAGCGTGGTGATATCTCTTAGATACCCTAAATTATAATTTTATGTATATAGGTACCAGACGCATTCCCACACAAACACTTACCAAACAAAGACACACACATACAGAGACATATGCATGCGCAAATAAAGACACATATAACAGGAACACAAAATGGCAGATTGTTAGGAAGGAGAGAGACACAAAAAAGCAAAGGACCACTGATGAGGTCACAGAAGTGTGACGAAAGAACTCTGGCCGAAATATAACCAATATGAAATAAGCTGAAGCAAGCGAACACCGAATAAATAGTGCGTGTGTTTTCATTGGCTTAATTGGCAACATGTCCATCTCCAAATATATATACATATA
>NW_026411871.1:0-678 GCF_001194135.2 Octopus bimaculoides | reverse complement strand
TATGTATGCATATAGTGAATACATTTGTTTGTATTTATAAATGATACATGCAAACAAATGTATAAATATCAATTTGTAATTTTTGTTTTCAGAAAATATACAAAACATTATGAATTTGAAATGTGGATATAGGAAACCATGATAATGCAAGATATTATTTTCTAATATAATAAATATTATTTATATTCTTAAAAGTAAATATCCCATTGTCATGGCTTCTTTCATTTTAATTTCAAATTAACAATACGACATTATTTCTTTTTAAATATAAATATTCAACGGCATATATTAATCTAGGATTCAGAAAAAACACCCGGGTAAAACCAAAGCTGATAAGAAATAAAACTTGAGTAAAGTGACAGGCACAGTTTGAGAATCTTAATTCATTCACTAAAGGCTGATAATAACTGAACCCTTATAAAGTGTGACTGGGAAAATACCCGTCAATATATTCTGATCTGCAGAGGCCTTCATGCACAGGATTCTACGTTTTCATGACTGCTGCTGTGAAGAAAGAGGTCCATTTTTACAGAAATGTCAAATGAATTCGAAACTAATTTCAGCATTGTTTAAATCAGTTGTTTCGTCGTGTGCAAGAGATGTTATCCTTGAAATGTTGTAAAGGAAAAAAATAGTGGATATGTCAAAATCAATGTTTCATAAGTATTTGCACAGTAA
>NW_026411870.1:0-556 GCF_001194135.2 Octopus bimaculoides | reverse complement strand
AAAATTACCAAAATTTTCAAACTTTAATTGCTAATAACTCTTTATTTATTTATTTATATCGCAAATTAGCTTCACATCATAAATTAGCCTATAACAGTGTATCATTGCACTGAACATGAAATCAATTCGAACAGAATTGATGCTGGCAGCCAAACCAACTAGATCTGGGTTGTATAATGAACTACGCCTATTATGGCATTAGAGGAAGAAATATATTAGGTCTGATACCAGGGGAACCCAGCCATACGGAGTAGCCTAATGATAAACTGTATAATATTAAATGGGTAGCAGTGATATCAAATTTTGTGAATCACGAGAAGCAAGTCGAGCCAATAATAATAGTACAGAACTGTATGTTCGTGTAATGAGTACATATAACCCCGTCCGGTTTTTAATTTTTTAATTCAAAATTTTTAATTTATTGTAAATATTTAAACTCTTTACGCTACTACAGTTCTATATTTAAGAGATGAGGAATTATGTACATCATTTACGTTATTTACGTTATTTACATTTCACGGTTATTTGTCCACATCTTGTTTGTTGTTAACACAAC
>NW_026411869.1:0-233 GCF_001194135.2 Octopus bimaculoides | reverse complement strand
AGCACATCTGGTGATATGTGCGCAAATGAGCTGGTGATGTGTCCCTTCAAATGATTTATGTCCTTCATCTTTCTGTGATACACCATGCCTTTCAAATGCCCCCAAAGTTAGAAATCAAGACGAGTCAGATCAAGGGATCTTATAAACTTATAAAAAAATTAAATTTTTCCTACGTATGGAGACTTTTGAATTACCCTGTATATATTAAGACAATAGTATGTTCCTATCTACCT
>NW_026411868.1:0-320 GCF_001194135.2 Octopus bimaculoides | reverse complement strand
ATATATATATATACATATATATGTATTGTGTGAGTGTGTGTATATATGTGTGTGTGTGTGTGTGTGGACATACATATATACACCTGGTAAAATAAGTCTGTATGCAGTTGCAATGAATTGTCAGTTTCTTAAAGATAACTAAGAATTCAATTCCAATTCAGTGTCGCTCTTCATACTGAAATATATCTCCAGGTGACTTTGCTAGAAGTGTTTGTAATTCCTATCATCATCACCACCACCACCTTCATCATCATCATCGTCGTTATCACCATCATCACCATCATCATCATAATCATCACCACTGTCACCACCACCTTCAT
>NW_026411867.1:609-961 GCF_001194135.2 Octopus bimaculoides | reverse complement strand
TATTTTTATTTTTATTATTAATAGTGGCGTGCTAGCAGAACCAGTATCACGCCGGGCAAAATGCTTAACAGTATTTCGCCTGTAACTACGTTCTGAGTTCAAATCCCGCCGAGGTCGGCTTTGCCATTCATCCTTTCGTTTTCAGTAAATTAAGTACCAGCGAAACATTGGAGTGGATATAATCGATAAGTCCCGACCCACCAAATTTCAGGTCTTGTGCCTTTAGTAGAAAGGATTATAATAATAATAATGATTATTATTATTATTATTATTATTATTATTATTATGTTTGACTTTTGCTTTGCATTTGTACAAGTTGGATCCAAGTCTCACATTATTATTATTATTATCA
>NW_026411867.1:0-599 GCF_001194135.2 Octopus bimaculoides | reverse complement strand
TTATTATTATTATCATTATTATCATTATTATTATTATTATGAGAGATCTTTTCTTCTATGAGTGATAGAGCATATGAAATATTATTTGCATATAATCCATTTCTTTTCTTCTTTCCCAGCATATTCCGCTCTTAGTTCTTTTATCATCTTTAACGTGACAGAAAGTAACCCACCAGGGTACTACTGCACTGAAGGCTGTTAAACCTTTTCCGTAAGAAACAGATTCATTCCCAATGCATTGTTTCAGGCTATTTCGAAATGCTAGTGGCGTCGGTCAACGACTAACGCTGTTGGCGCCTTCTTCTAAAAACCTAGGACGATTTGTGGCTTGAAATTTATTTAGTTTACAGGCGTAAAATTGCAAATATGAAAATAATACTTGTATATCATGTGTTGTGAATTTATGGAAAGAAATCCCATAAGCAAACAACAATTTAGTTAAAAACGGAGAAGAGAAGTTGTTAAAATATGTGAGAATTTTAATTCATGCAGACGATCGTTTCCTACAGAGATATAAAAATAATGCAAATTCATGACTGAATTGAATTAAATTAATTATTATATATCAATGTACTCTTCAGCGCAAGGAGTATAAACCA
>NW_026411866.1:0-230 GCF_001194135.2 Octopus bimaculoides | reverse complement strand
AACAAATTTAATTAGTCTGAAATTATTTTGGTCCTCATCCCATCATATTACTCCGATATGCACAAAATAATATGCAATACGAAGTATGCACTGACAAGAGATAAATTCTGTCAAATACAAGGGCATAGAGACCATAAGTGCGTAGAATGCCTTATTCGGTTTGGAAATGCACCCGAATTATTCGTTTGAAATTTAAATAACTGTGGACGAATCTGCAAAATGTACATTGG
>NW_026411865.1:0-374 GCF_001194135.2 Octopus bimaculoides | reverse complement strand
CTAGGTGTACGGAAAACACTCGGCGAGAAATGGAAGACAATTTGAAGAAATATCTGTTTGAAACGAAGATTTTTTTCGCCACATGCTGTTAACTTTCTTGCAACTCTTTTGAAATGCCAGCAAAATTTCGATGCCAGTTAAAGGAATTCTGTCGACCAGTTTTTTCGGAGATGTTTATATTTATGACAGTTTGAACTTACTAGTTTCACAGGAACTAATAGCCCAAATGACAATTCTGTACTCACCACAAACAGACATTATTCCTACAGTTCAACAAGTTCATATCCCCAAGTTGGCGCATATGATTGTGGTCTTTTTGTCCTAGCGTATGCATTTGAACTGGTCATTGGAAACGCTCCAGAGAAGTTTTTATT
>NW_026411864.1:0-202 GCF_001194135.2 Octopus bimaculoides | reverse complement strand
AATGGAAAGATCGTTTGTATAGCTAATGGAATGTCGTTTGTATAGCTAAAGGGAAGATCGTTTGTATAGCTGAAGGAAAGATCGTGTGTGGAGCTAATGGAAAGATCGTTTGTATAACTAAAGGGAAGATAGTTCGTATAGCTGAAGGGAAGATCGTTTGTATAGCAAAAAAAGGATCGTTTGTATAGCTAAAGGAGAGATC
>NW_026411863.1:0-271 GCF_001194135.2 Octopus bimaculoides | reverse complement strand
TAATATATTCCTCTATACACGATCATACAAAACCCTTTTTTTGTATATTTTCTTAATTTAAATTAAAATTTTTTATATTTATTTTTATTCACATATATATACATAAATATATATATATGTATATATACATAACTATATATATGTGTATGTATACATAAATATATATATACATAAATATATATATACATACATATATATACGTACATATATATACACACACATATATATATCCATACATAAATATATATATATATATATATATATATATATA
>NW_026411862.1:0-296 GCF_001194135.2 Octopus bimaculoides | reverse complement strand
TGAGTGTGTGAATAGGGACTAGTGACTCTGACATGTTTGAGTGTGTGCATGTGCTAGTGTGGCGTCTGTAACGTGTATTTGTGTGTTGCAGTTGAGCTGTGCTTGCTCACGTGGTGTGTGTCTGTGACCAAACACTTGTATGGTGTATATATGTGAGTGAAAGTTATCTTTGTCTATGTATGTAGCATGTGTTAGTACGTGTTGCGTATGTATGTATGTATATCTAGCCTGTGTTGAGGTATTGTGTCTGTGTGTGTGTTGGAGTATGTATTATCTGTGTTATATATATATAAGTA
>NW_026411861.1:0-335 GCF_001194135.2 Octopus bimaculoides | reverse complement strand
TCTATCACTAGCAATTCTATCAGTAAGGATTTTATTCCCACCGTCTCCGCTACTGCCATTCCGCACCGGTTGTCTCGGCCCATACATGATATTTTTCCTATTGCCGACTCCAACATCACCATTACCCCTACTATTGGCGTACCAAGTATTTCCATTATTACGACAACCATTATTATTACCTATACTTTTGTCTCTATCCCTGCCATTTGCCGCGCTATCCCTGCTATTGGCCGTTCTACATTTTGCAAAGCACCCTCTCTCAGGTGTGGTTGTTTCATCTATATTATTCTGGTTACTATTGTCATTGGGGATGTATTTTATCCTATCCCTATACC
>NW_026411860.1:0-246 GCF_001194135.2 Octopus bimaculoides | reverse complement strand
CTGAACCGTAACTAATCTGCACATCCTCTGATAACTCACGGATGGTGATTGGATGATTTCCCCTCACAGTTGCCGGCACATCTGCGATGTTTTTTTTTCTCAGTTCTACTGGTTGAAGGTCTCCCAGAACGCGCGTCACTATCAACATTTTTTTAGCCATCTTGGAAGCATCTGAACCACTCATACACTTGTAGGAAGCTCATACACTCCTCTCCATACACTTTCTGCAACTTTGCGTAGGCCTCT
>NW_026411859.1:297-468 GCF_001194135.2 Octopus bimaculoides | reverse complement strand
ATGTATGCATGCATGTATGTACACATGTACATATGTATGTACGCATTAATGCATGTGTGTATACCTGTATGTATGTATGACTGTATGTATATATGAGTGTATGTATGTACGTATGCGCATGTATGTATGTGTACATATGTGTGTGTATGTATGTATGCATGTACGTATGTA
>NW_026411859.1:0-287 GCF_001194135.2 Octopus bimaculoides | reverse complement strand
TATGTATGTATGCATGTACGTATGTATGTATGTGTGTATGTATGTATGTACGGACGTATGTCTGTATGTATGTGCGTATGTATTATCTGTGTGTGTATGTATGTATATTTGTATCTTTGTATGTATGTATGTCTGCATGCATGCATACATGTATGTATGTATGCATGAATGCATGCATGTATGTATACATGTATGTATGTATGTATGCATTAATACATGCATGTATAAATGTGTGTATGTATGACTGTATGTATGTGTACATATGTGTGTGTGTATGTATGTATACA
>NW_026411858.1:341-456 GCF_001194135.2 Octopus bimaculoides | reverse complement strand
GATGATGATGATGATGGTGGTGGCGATGATCATGGTGATGACGATGATGATGGTGGTGGTGGTGGTGGTGATGATGATGATGGTGATGACGATGATGATGATGATGATGATGATG
>NW_026411858.1:165-331 GCF_001194135.2 Octopus bimaculoides | reverse complement strand
ATGATGATGATGATGATGATGATGATGATGATCATAATAATTAATAATAATTAATAATTAATAATAATGATGATGATGATGATCATAATAGTTAATAATAATAAGTAATAATAATAATCAATAATTAATAATAATTAATAATTAATAATAATTAATAATTAATAAT
>NW_026411858.1:0-155 GCF_001194135.2 Octopus bimaculoides | reverse complement strand
ATAATTAATAATAATTAATAATTAATAATAATTAATAATTAATAATATTTAATGGTAATTAATAATTAATAATAATCAATGATAAATGATGATAATTGCTGATTAATGATAATTAATGATAATTGATGATAATTGATGATGATTGATGATGATTG
>NW_026411857.1:0-206 GCF_001194135.2 Octopus bimaculoides | reverse complement strand
TATATATATATATATATATACACATACATATATATACATATATATAAACATGCATAATATGTATATAGACATATATATGCATATATATATATATGTCTGCATATATAATTATATAAATATATACATGTATGTATATGTATATATATACACATATATCTATATGTGTTTATGTGTATATATAAATACAAATATATATATATATATAT
>NW_026411856.1:0-220 GCF_001194135.2 Octopus bimaculoides | reverse complement strand
ACATACATACATACATACATATATACATACATACATGCATACATACATAATGCATACATTCATACATATGTACACACAGACACACATGTATAAGTGGCACACATATACATGCATAGATATATATATACATAAATATATATGTCTATATATATGCATATGTATGTATATATATTTATATATACATACATATACATACATATATACGTATATATATATATAT
>NW_026411855.1:0-205 GCF_001194135.2 Octopus bimaculoides | reverse complement strand
TATCGCCGTTGTTGTTGTCGTCGTCGTCGTCATCACCAACATCATCATAATCATCATCATCATCATCATCATCATCATCTTCCTCATTACCATTACCGTCATCCCTCCATCATCATCTCCTTCATCATCACCACCACTACCACCACCACCACCATCATCCCCATCACCATTATCACCATAAACATCATCACCGACTCCAACATGT
>NW_026411854.1:122-244 GCF_001194135.2 Octopus bimaculoides | reverse complement strand
AGGACAGGAAACCTGGAGGTTCCAACCAGAAACGATACTTCACTTTCGATGTATTCACACAAAATATTTCAATGTAAACACTCGTGTAACTGTAAGGGGATATGATAGTAAGGATCGGTAAA
>NW_026411854.1:0-112 GCF_001194135.2 Octopus bimaculoides | reverse complement strand
AACTGTAAGGGGATATGATAGTAAGGATCGGTAAATAAAATTCGTATATGAAATATTCCTTTCGACTATAGGAACAAGGCTTCAAATTTGGTGGAGTGAGTAGTCAATCATA
>NW_026411853.1:0-457 GCF_001194135.2 Octopus bimaculoides | reverse complement strand
GTGTGTGTGTGTATATATATGTATGTATGTATATATGTATGTATAGTTGGCAAATATTATGTTACGATTCCCTACCGCTACTGTTTATAATTCGCTCAGAAATTTAACATAACATCTCTCTTTCTCTCTCTTTTACGAGATGAGCGACAAGGAGTCGCTTGAAAATTATACAGTAAGTTGCGAGTGGAATGAGCTTTCATCACTAGCTAGTAATCATCATGCGCCGAGGACGGGTAACCACGCAGAAACTCGAGTCTGTGTATCACGTAAGACTAGAGATGGAAGCGATGACCTCCCCTTGCAAATAATAATCGGACGCAGACTGTGTGTCATTAGCCAGATGGAGGAGATGTCTTCCTGGGACTATAAACAACTGTAGGACTGTCTTGTATAGGACGCCACACTTAGTTGGCAAATATATGTTACTATATATATATAAGGATATATATATAGATAG
>NW_026411852.1:0-328 GCF_001194135.2 Octopus bimaculoides | reverse complement strand
GCGTCGCCTTCCTGGCATTTGTGCCGGTGGCACGTGTAAAGACATTCGAGTGAGATCATGCCAGTGCCGCTGGACTGTCTCATGTGCAGGTGACACGTAAAATACACCATTTTCAGTGTGGCTGTTGCCAGTACCACCTAACTGGCCTTCGTGCCGGTGGCACATAAAAGCACCCACTACACTCTCGGAGTGGTTGGTGTTAGGAAGGGCATCCAGCTATAGAAACTCTGCCAAATCTGATTGGGGCCTGGTGTAGCCATCTGGTTCATATATGTATACATCATCATCATCATCGTTTAACATCTGCTTTCCCTGCTAGCATGGGTTG
>NW_026411851.1:0-535 GCF_001194135.2 Octopus bimaculoides | reverse complement strand
TCTGGAAGACACTTGTTCTAAGCCACTTTGACTATTGCTCTCAGCTATAGACACCAACCAGTGTCAAATTAATCTGAGAACTTGAGGCAATTCAACGAAGCTACACGAAGATAGCCT
This sequence comes from Octopus bimaculoides, assembly GCF_001194135.2. Taxonomy (NCBI): domain Eukaryota; kingdom Metazoa; phylum Mollusca; class Cephalopoda; order Octopoda; family Octopodidae; genus Octopus; species Octopus bimaculoides. The sequence continues at coordinate 418 of NW_026411851.1, read as the reverse complement.
CTATGCAGCATATAAGCTATTGGGAAAGACTCAATAGATTAAGACTCTATTTCTGAGAGCGTAGACGAGAAAGACATGCCATAATATACATCTGGAAGATCCTCGAAGGAATTGTCCCAAACTTTGGCATCGAAAGTTACACAAATAAAAGAACTGGACGCCATTGCATAGTGCCAAGGACTCCAAATTTGCCATCAAGATGTAGGACAAGATATTGCAATAGCCTGGGCTTCAAAGGTCCACAGCTCTTCAATATCCTCCCAAATGACCTGAGAGACATGCATGCGGTGGATGTAGGTGTCTTCAAGACGAGGTTGGACCTCTTCCTGTTAGGTGTCCCAGATGAACCAACTTCACCACAGGAGGCCCAGATGAGAGCAGCTGCATCAAACTCTCTCATGCACCAAATGTCAATTCC
>NW_026411850.1:0-221 GCF_001194135.2 Octopus bimaculoides | reverse complement strand
CGGCGCGCATTCTCTCCTGATGACCCCATACACTTGTTGGCTTCCGGTATACAGAGTTGTTGACTGGTAGCACTTGCATGTGCAGGTTGTTTGCAAGACACATATCAGCCTCTGACTTTCCATTGGATAAGATCAGTGGTGTAGAGAGAGGCGGCTGGTATGCATGGGCAACTGCTGGTCTTCCATTAACAAACCTTGCCTGGACTTGTGCCTTGGAGGGG
>NW_026411849.1:851-1366 GCF_001194135.2 Octopus bimaculoides | reverse complement strand
AAGAAGGCTGTCCCATGGATTTTGCTGTAGGGATGCAAACAGGGTCTGATATACTCCAGCTGTGTCATCTGGGTGAAGGATCCAGTTGTTGAAACAGTTGATGACCCCAGGATACATAACCAATGATGAGTCCCAAATCAACCAGTACATATACGAAATAGCTTTTCTTAGAATATCATATTTCTTCTTAACATTCCTATTGTATACGTTTGTGTGCTGGAGGTATTTCCTTAGTTCACTTTGAATTTAACTAATTTCACCTTGAAACCGTTGTACTAACATGTATTTTCGGATATATTCATTTGAATGATGTTTTCTGTATCTAAAATATGTTGACACAACAGAAATGATTGCTGACATTGAATGATGAATTCAACAATTAAAGATGCGATTTTCTCCATATCTATTTTTGTTGTCTAATACTCTAAAATTCGTGAAATTCTTACAGATGATATTTAGATCTACTTGATTACTTTGGATGTTTATTCTGCTTGCATTTCTTGGTGTCTGATTGT
>NW_026411849.1:307-643 GCF_001194135.2 Octopus bimaculoides | reverse complement strand
ATTATTGTTGGTGATACAGCATTCTATTGCAGTTATATGACATGTGTTTGCGACTAAGTGACATATGATGACAATTAACTCCCAACTGAAATAGGCTCCCAGCTTCTATATCATGAATGGTTATGTGAACCACTCCTAATGAAAGCCAGAGCTTCCTTCAGTCACTACATAAAAAATATTAAGAAAAATTTATTTAGAAAAATTTATTTATTTAGATTTATTTTAGATGTTTACACTATTTTACTTGTTTATACTTTTATACATTCAAATTTCACAAATTTCCTTTTTTAAATTATGAATCATATTCCTTTTGATAATATCAATATGATTACAAAA
>NW_026411849.1:0-115 GCF_001194135.2 Octopus bimaculoides | reverse complement strand
CATATGCAAATGAAGACTGAAGCACATTACCATACATACACACATACACACCTCACTTCACACAAGGACACATTTGGAGACACACATCCATACAAACAGACACAGTACAAAGTCA
>NW_026411848.1:0-388 GCF_001194135.2 Octopus bimaculoides | reverse complement strand
AAATTCTCAAACACAGGATAATGCTAATAATATAGCCTGAACAGGATAAAACTACCCCTATTTTGCAGAGAAACTTTATTATTTGTAAATCTCTCAATGAGAGATATACAGTAACAGTACTTTAAAATAAAGATTATTTGCCAACATAATATGGCAGTCCCAGCTGGGATGAATGTTACTTTTGTTTTGGCCCCAGGAAATGATGTTTCCTGGGGCCAAAACAACAGTAACATTCATCCCAACTTGGACTGCCACATTATGTTGGCAAATAATCTTTACTTTCGTCATCATCATCATCATCATTTAACGTCTGCTTTCCATGCTAGCATGGGCTGAACGGTTTGACTGAGGACTGGTGAGCCAGATGGCTGCACCAGGCTTCAATCTG
>NW_026411847.1:0-313 GCF_001194135.2 Octopus bimaculoides | reverse complement strand
CGACCAGACGCCACACAACTCCACACCGTAGCATCCCACACAGCATCTCACCACTTAGAACCATAAGCACACCTTACCAATGCACCCTGCCGCCACGCCACAACCACCTTCAATAATCCGCCATATTTAGCTTATTCAGCACAAGGACAGCATAACAAGATTCGTCCAATCAGAAGTTTTGTTGCTGGAACGGCAATAGCGTGTTCGGTCCTTTGCCGAATCCGGCCGCAATCGACCGATATTTGCATTAGGCAGTATTTTTGTGGCTTTTATCTATCTATCTATCTATCTATCTATCTATCTATCTATCTAT
>NW_026411846.1:0-335 GCF_001194135.2 Octopus bimaculoides | reverse complement strand
TTTTACTATTTTTTAAATCAGCATATGAGTTCAACGGGTACAATATAAACTGACAAAATGAGTTGAATTTAACTCTAGGAGTGGTACGAGCCACCAATGAGAATTAAGATGCGCTAGTATCAAAATCTGAAATCACCGGTGATCTGGCTATATCCACTTTTGTAGGGAGCTTGTCCCTCTTGTCAGTCATTAAGATGACTATCTGTGGCTATTGAGTTGTTAGTAATGCTAGTACTACTTAGCACCCAGTGTCACGTTAGTGATGTCTATAATTTTGTCTTTGCGTTGTTAAATTGCTAATAAGCGACCCATATTATATGTATATATATATATAT
>NW_026411845.1:0-344 GCF_001194135.2 Octopus bimaculoides | reverse complement strand
TGTATGCATGCATATATATTGCTGGGGATGTATGCATGTATATATGCTAAACCAATAACTGCCTGACAGGGAAAGCAAGTTGTCAAGTATTCAAATTAACGCGTTGAGGATCCCATAAATCGTTTGTACATATTATCCTTGTTTTCTTCCTTATTTCAATAAATCCTAATTTTGCAATCCTTTTGTTTACACGATTCTTCTTATTTTTCTATAGCGGAGGTAACGCGTAGGAAGATACCTCGACTAACGTCCTTTCAATATTTTCACTGCATTTGCGGCTCAACATTTATTCCGCACAGTTTGATGTCTCATTGAATATATCACTTCAATGTTATTTATTATAT
>NW_026411844.1:0-312 GCF_001194135.2 Octopus bimaculoides | reverse complement strand
TGCATGTATATGCATATATGTATGTATATGTATGTATGTATGTAATTATGTATGTATGTATATGAGAGTGCATGACGTAATGGTTAAGGTGTTGCACTTATGATTGCAAGATTGTGGTTTCAACTCCTGCACCAGGTGGTGCATTGTGTTATTGAGGAAAGCACTTCCTCTTACATTGTTCTGCAATCACTTTGACACCTGACATTCAAATTCCGCCGAGGTCTACCTTGCCTTTCATCCTTTCGGAGTCGATAAATGAAGCACCAGTTACACACTGGGGTCGATGTAATCGACTTAATCCGTTTGTCTGTC
>NW_026411843.1:0-226 GCF_001194135.2 Octopus bimaculoides | reverse complement strand
ATTTGTGTGTGTATGTGTAATATATATGGATAGATGTGTGTGTGTGTATACACACGTGGATGTGTATATGTATATATATATACACACATACACATGTATATGTGTGTTTTGATATAATATGTATATATTCATACATACACACATACACACACATGTATGTATGTATATATGTATGTATATATGCATGTATATAAACACGCACGTGTGTGTGTGTGTGTGTGTGTGT
>NW_026411842.1:0-321 GCF_001194135.2 Octopus bimaculoides | reverse complement strand
GATAGATAGATAGATAGATAGATAGATAGATAGATAGATATACAGACAGAGAAGAGAGAGAGAGAGTGAGAGAGACAAAGAGAGAGAAAGAGAGAGAGAGAGGGGGGTGAAATTAAGGATATAATGAAATATATAAATACTTAATATCGACAATGAATCTCTCAACAAATTAAGAGATTTATACTCCAGTGGGACAGTAATGAAATGAATAGATTTTTAACTGTCGAAATAAGTCAAATAGTAGATTGCGATTAATTCTACAATGCTATACATAATGACAATAATAATGATAATAATAATAATAATAATAATAATAATAAT
>NW_026411841.1:0-632 GCF_001194135.2 Octopus bimaculoides | reverse complement strand
AGCTGTTCTAAACGATGCTGCCAACGTATCTCTGGTTGTTGTGCACTGCAAACGCTGCTATGAGAGAGAATTTCTTGACTTTTCCACGAGAAACTCAGTACCTTCGTGGTTGTGTAATCCTGGAACCTTGTCTACTGAAGGTATGAGACTGTAGTGGCGATTCGAAACCAAACCGCTAAGTAACCAGTCAGACAGCACAACCATTATGTGTCTCCATTTTTGCCACACCAAACAGTTGACCAAGAACCACTGTCACCATGAATATAGCACAATCGTTTCCAGTTATGTTCAGCAAGCTGCAGGTTGCCGTATCAGTAGCTTGTCATAAACTCCTAGCGGTAGCTCTTTCTCAGTATGGAATTATTGCTGTTGTAATCAGTAAAAGGTCAACACAGTTTGATTTTTTTATGCATGATAATAAAATCTTCTGTTAAACGTTCGCAGGCCTTGTCCAGCTACTTGTACATGCAACCAAAGAAACATGTTTTCATTCATCAATTCAACCAGTCTTGTAAAGGAATTTTCATCTCTCCATCAATTATTCCATTAACATAGAGGATACCATAAACCAACGAGGAAGCCTCTACCTGGTCGCTAGACTTCCTAGAAATAACAACTAATCCCCCCTTGCC
>NW_026411840.1:0-239 GCF_001194135.2 Octopus bimaculoides | reverse complement strand
GTGACATGAGAAAATATTATACCATTCAACTCTTCTTCAGAAACTGCAAGTATCAGGGAAGTGAAATAGTATAGTAAATGTCAGGATCCTTTTATTGAATAGACGTAAAGAGCTGTGTATCATGTTTCTGTGGAGCGACTTTCATCAGCTTCAAGAATCATTTACCATTAAATGGAATTTTCTCTTGCTGTTCCGCTCTGTTCTCTTGCTTCTTAATATTCAAAAGTAAACTTTTTTTT
>NW_026411839.1:0-633 GCF_001194135.2 Octopus bimaculoides | reverse complement strand
ATATATATATATATATATATATATATATGTTACAAATAATAAATTAAATAGAGAAATACAATTGACAATTTAACAATTTATACATTATATATAATATGATGTGACATACTATAAAATATAATATAGATAAACAATATTTCTTTTTAAAACTCCAAATAAAGCCAACCTTTTGTTTCGACTTTTATAAACAATTCATATCTACGTATACAAGTCAGACGAAATTCCAAGTAAAAGGACTGCCAGATTGCAATCTGGTAGTTCTTTTACATGGAATTTCGTCTGTCTTTTTGAACCAAGGCCCTGAAGAGACTTGTATACGTAGATATGAATTGTTTATAAATTCAAATAATGTATATAAGTCGAAACAAATTGTAGGCTTTATTTGGGTTTAAAAAAAATGTTTATGTTATATTATATTTTATAGTATATTACATTACATTATAATGTAATAAAATGTTAGATTGTCAATTGTATTTCTCTATGTGATTTATTATTTCTAATTTGCATTTATATCCCTATTTCTGTGGTATTCAACTGCCGTAACAGTGAATTGGATGTTTTACACCCCTTTAAAGGAATCGTTTTTTTTTTACCTTAGCTTGTTATATTATAGTATATATATATATATATATA
>NW_026411838.1:0-701 GCF_001194135.2 Octopus bimaculoides | reverse complement strand
ATACAAACTCACACACATACACATGCACACAAACACATACGTCAGTCATTTGCTTTTTTTTATCCAAAACTACGTAAAAAGTACTGAATGGATCTTTATGAAATTTGGAAATTATATTCTATGCATAACGGCCATAACCCCCATGAAAATTCATATATTTTTGATGTTGATGAAATTTTAACCATACATATTACACACAAATCAAGTAATATTTCTAAAATTTCTTCTTCTTAGAAGTTACAAAGACCCCTTCATGGGGACTTCACACCCACAATTTAGTCATTTTTCCTAAGCAAAGACGATTACAGTTGTACTATTGGAAGCTATAGGGCCACCCGAACATAACACATGAGCATTATTTGTAATTCAACGGTACAACAGTGTAAGACTATCCTTTCAGATATACTTACATTGTGATTTCTGCAATGTGGTGTATAAATTGTCAAGTAAATGAGACGCATCTTTGCCTCCACTGATTCACTTGCAAAGTGTTGAGTAAAATTATTTCGTTGCAGACCTCCTTTGAGTCTTTTTATTATCACTGGGTCACACATAGTCTTCAGTTGGTAACATTGATTTAAAGGCCTTCCCAGATGAGTGACTGGTTGTTCTAAGACATTTATTAATTGTAAATTTTTTCTGCCCAGTTATCTATCGGTATAGTGGTCGTTTGCAAACTCCAGAGGCGACACTTTCATTTC
>NW_026411837.1:0-469 GCF_001194135.2 Octopus bimaculoides | reverse complement strand
ATATATATATATATATAATATGAATTATATATCTGTGTATGTGTGTGTATATATGTGTAGATATGTATATACACACATACACAATGATAAATATGAAGATAATCATGCTAAAACTCCATGTCAATATTCAGAAGGTAAGAAGGATGCATGCAACCGACAAACAGATGTTAGGCTGGATACAAAAGAAATAAATGAACAGAGTCAGTGATATTTTCAATGATTGCTATTGTTTGGATATATGCTTACAACTAATTGCTAAGGTTTCAGAAATTGTCAAAGATATTTTGAGAAGAGGTGAAAATTGCTCTAATTTTAGAACTGCGCAGTTTGAGAAATCATTTGAGATTTATCTGTCTGTCTCTTTTACTATGCAATTTTTATGCTGGCTGCAAACAGTTATACATCATTCTTTGAACTTATCATTTCTATGTAATTGTTAGAAATTTTTTTTTTTTTTTATAGAGGTTTT
>NW_026411836.1:0-204 GCF_001194135.2 Octopus bimaculoides | reverse complement strand
CTTGCAGCGTCAGCTTTGTTCCCTGCACCTCAATCTGCACGTCAGTAATGTCTTCACAGCGTACTTCTTTTCCGTCGACTGCCCTCACACTGCTTTCTCCACTCCACGTCTCTACCACTCCCGGAGTCATCAGGGTCGTTGTACAGCCTGTTTCCACAAGGGCTCGCGACATCTTCCCCTCCACCAGCACATCAACAACGGGTA
>NW_026411835.1:1687-1884 GCF_001194135.2 Octopus bimaculoides | reverse complement strand
TTATAAAATGATGTAAAATATTTCCTTTTTTTAGCTGAAGACAGAGAATTATTGTAGAGATTGCAATTTTTTTGTTTATTCCTGTCAAACTGACTTAGAAATTTAAAAAATTCCTTCAAATATATAATTCCATCAGATATAATTAGATATAATTTTCTTCCTTTAATTTCCTCAAATATTTTTAGTTCAAACTTTTT
>NW_026411835.1:0-358 GCF_001194135.2 Octopus bimaculoides | reverse complement strand
CGTTAAAAAATATTTAGAATTTCACTTCAGAATTAGAAATTCACTGGAAATTACATAAAATAGTGTATAATTTAGATAAATATTTTCATTCCTTTAATTTCCATCAAATCAGTTTTTACCAAAGTTATAACTGGATTATATTTTATATTATATTCTGTAAATGGAAATGAAATGTTTTACTTGTAATTTAACGATTGTAAAATGTTTTAACAGTTTCTAGTCTTTAAGATATTGTCTGAAAATAAAATAATTTTAATATAAAGAAATATTTAGGTTTGAAATTGCTCTAATGAATGTATTGCGATGTAAAAGTGTTAGTATATTGTTTGTCGTCTATCTTCTATTTATGCAAGTGTAC
>NW_026411834.1:243-355 GCF_001194135.2 Octopus bimaculoides | reverse complement strand
GCTTTCCAGCCTGCATCTTCACATTTCTCGAGGAGGTTTACATAACGGTCCATCTTTCGAGTCCGCGTGGCGTCCATATTATCTTCATGAGGAACCGTTAACTCGACTAGAT
>NW_026411834.1:0-107 GCF_001194135.2 Octopus bimaculoides | reverse complement strand
CCAATAGTCGTTCCACTTTTCATTTCTCACAGGAAGTTTCTTGTTCTTTTACTTGAAACGGATCCGCTGACCTGAGCATACGAAAGTAATAAAATCTTTAGATGGTT
>NW_026411833.1:0-234 GCF_001194135.2 Octopus bimaculoides | reverse complement strand
TGACTCTTTAAATCTCACCTCCACTGTTCCATACTTGGCCTCTCTGACAAGATACTTTATCTCTTGCCAGATTGGCCTTAGTGCCTTCTCTATTTGGGAAGTAGTCATAATGTCTTTCTTCCCAGCAGCTACTGAATGCGTTTTCTGACTCTTCCACACTGGTTCTATCTGTAAACACTCGTTAGATTTTTTCTGTGTCGTGCCTTACTTTTGATATCATATTGCAGCCTTCTG
>NW_026411832.1:0-348 GCF_001194135.2 Octopus bimaculoides | reverse complement strand
GTATGTGTGTTTCCCTGTCTGTGTGTATATGAGTGTCTATGTGCACATGTGTATGTGTGTGCGTGTATGTGTCTATGCATAGATGCATGTGTGTGTTTCTTATTTCTTTATTGCCCACAAGGGGCTATGTGTGTGTTTGTGTGTGTCTGTGCACATGTATGTGTGTGTGTCTGTGTGTCTCTTGCTTTGTGTCTGACTGTTCTGTACATGTATAAGACTACTGTGTGTGTCTGTGTACGTTTGCTTTCCTGTCTACCTATGTGTATATATGTGTCTGTACCCACGTGTGTGTGTTTGTGTGTATGTGATTGTACACACGTATGTGTATGTGCGTGTGTGTGTGTGTGT
>NW_026411831.1:0-528 GCF_001194135.2 Octopus bimaculoides | reverse complement strand
ACACACACACATACATACATACACACACAAACACATCTATTAAACGAGATTCGTTCAGTTTCCGTCTACCACCCACAATGCTTTAATCAGCCCGAGGTTATAGTAGAAGACACTTGCCGAAGGGGCCACGCAGTGGGGACTGAACCCAGAATCATGTGGTTGGGAAGCAAATTTCTTACCACGCAGCCATGCTTCTGCATATATGTTAACATAGATGTGATATTCATAGAAATAGTTAGTACCGAGTTTCATGATTGTGTAATTTACATATCAACACTTTTAATTTCACATAAAAGTTCGGTTGTCTGATTAGATGGTTTCTTACTGGGTTTTTTTTTTCACCATCAGTTACAGTATTAATGTGTCTTGGTCTGACCTAAAATGCCAAACTTATATTCCACCAAAGAATACGTCATACAATTATTTTGATATACTTCTGTTTACAGGAAGACACTTCGTTGATTTTATCAATATGTAATACGCTCACCCGCAAACATATAGACACATGTACATCCGTACGTGCATATA
>NW_026411830.1:0-469 GCF_001194135.2 Octopus bimaculoides | reverse complement strand
GGATGATGAAGGCGGTGGTGGTGGTGGTAATGATGATGGTGATGGTGATGATTATGACGATAATTATGATGACAAATGGTGGTGTTGACAATGTTGATGCTAGTGATGATGATGACGATGACGACGACGATGATGATGATGATGATGATGATGATGATAATGGTCATAAAAGACAGGGACCATAACACGGAGGAGCTGTGTTTTGAGAAACAAAAGAAGATCCAATTAGCTCATGCAAAACCAAAGTTCATAATAACGTTGAGGGGGATGGGGGGAAGGGAGCGGTGGAGTGGGGCCCTGATGACAGTTAGAGGCGATAATGATGACGCTGGGGACAATGGTGGTGGTGGAGGTGATGGAGGTGGGGAGCTGCAATTGTTAAGATGGTGGTTGGACGTGATAATGGTTAAGGGTGATGCTTGAGGTGTTTGCGAGTGGTTGGTTGTTGTTGTCGTTGGTAGTGGTGGTG
>NW_026411829.1:0-239 GCF_001194135.2 Octopus bimaculoides | reverse complement strand
TCATCGTCATCATCGTCATCATCGTCATCATCGTCATCATCGTCATCATATTTGTTGATCTTTTTCCACTCCTCCTCCTTATTCTCCTCCCTCCCCTTCCACTCTTCTTCGTCCTTCTCTCTTCTTTGCCTCTTTTGCCCCTTTCATAGTTTTTTTCATATATACTCTTTTGCCCCTTTCATAGTTTTTTTCATATATACTCTTTTACCCTTCTGTCCCCTTTCCCCGCCTTTTTTTTT
>NW_026411828.1:0-526 GCF_001194135.2 Octopus bimaculoides | reverse complement strand
CCTTTGTCTGTCCTTGTTTGTCCCCCTCTATGTTTAGCCCCTTGTAGGCAGTAAAGAAATAAGAAACTGATAGAAACTTGTTGTGTGTGTGTGTTTTGTACTCCACCACTGCTTGACATCCGGTGTTGGTTTGTTTACATCATCATAACTTAGCAGTTTGGCAACCGAAACCAATATCCTCTTTGGGTCAGAGAAATTGGACAAGGTTACTACTACCACAACTCATTAACTACACCACTGCCACCACTTATTAAACATTTCACCACCATTACTCATTAACCACACTGCTACCACCACACCTTAATCATACCACTATCACCATGCATTAACTACCCTACCACCACTGCTACTACCAGTACCCCTCAATCCCAGTATTACTGTTATTACCACCATCACCATCCTACCACACTACAATTTTGACTACACTATCACTACTACTTCCAACACCATACGGCCAGTTATCTTTATTACTACCTTCTCTACCACTCTACCCTTCAACCACCTGCACCTTCACTACATAATCACT
>NW_026411827.1:4047-5104 GCF_001194135.2 Octopus bimaculoides | reverse complement strand
GGGAATTTTCTGTATTATTTCGTATTTTTTGTAAATACCCCGAACGTTTTGCGATGTCTTTTTTCATCGTTGTCCCCACTTTTGTTTTTTCTGCTTTGTTTTCGCCCCCCTCGAAAAGAAAAACTCTACATTTGTATTTTGTCCCCTCTATGTTGAGCCCTGTGTGGCTAATAAAGAAACATATCTATCTATCTATCTATCTATCTATCTATCTATCTATCTATCTATCTATCTATCTATCTATCTATCTATCTATCTATCTAGTTATGGTCATGTGCTGAGTTGTATTTTTTCTCTGTGTATTCCACCACGTGTGTGATAATAGTTTTTCTATCTTTCTATAAGCATATTCTTGTAAGGATATTTAGATATCCAAATTTTCACAAGTGAATAATTTATCAAATAATCGATTGATATTTCTCTCTTTCCCTCACTCTTTCAACACATACATACATATATATATATATATATATATATATATATATATCACATACACGCGCATATATATACATATGTATGTTTGTATGTACGTACGTACGTACGTGTAGAAGACGTACATAAACCTAGGTATTATTGCAATTCTGGTTCATCTAAGCGAGATATTAAATCACCGAGAGCGTGCGTGATGACTCAACAGGGGATTCGGTGCTATGAGTTTATGCGATTTAAACAAACGTAGAAAAATGAAGTTCAAATATGCAGAGTAAAGAATATATTTAAATGCTGTAATCTGCATACGTCTATCAATCAGTCAATCTATCTATCTATCTATCTATCTATCTATCTATCTATCTATCTATCTATCTATCTATCTATCTATCTATTAAATACACACACACACACACACACATATAGTGTGAGTGTGTGGGTATGTATGTATGCATGTATGTATGTCGCTCTCTTTCTACCTACCTACCTACCTACCTACCTACCTACCTACCTACCAACTTACCTACCTACCACTATCTATCTATCTCTCTCTCCCTCTCTCCCTCTCACTCACTTTCTCTTTCTCTCTCTGTCTATCTATTCTGTCTGTCTGCCTGTTTGCCTGTCT
>NW_026411827.1:0-1681 GCF_001194135.2 Octopus bimaculoides | reverse complement strand
TATATATATATATATATATATATATATATATATTTATAAAAATATAATTATAATTAAGGGCGCTGGAATGTCAGCATCTATACGCTAGAAGCAGATATCAAATACCTACAATCTACTCTAAATTTGTTCTCTATTTATAACCCCAGGTTGAATGCAAGGTAATGAGCAAGAAGATTAAGAAAATTTCGAATAATCCTATATCTTAAGATTTTGTAAACCTTCTTGCTGATTACCTCGCATTCAACCTGGGGTTATAAACAGAGAACAAAGTTAGAGTGGATTGTAGGTATTTGACATCTATTTCTAGCGTATATGCGGTAGCATTCCGACACCCTTTATTATTATTATTATATTTTTATAATTATGTACTTAAAAATTAATTTTTATAGATATGGTCATTTTTTATACGTTAGCTGATATAATCATTTTAATGATTATATCCTCAATTTATAAATATCTGTGTATGTGTGTGTGTATACACACACACACACACACACACACACACACACACACACACACACACACATAGGGTGCGGTGAATGAATTGTCTAAATTACGCAAAAATGAAAATAGCACTGACATCTCATTTTAACAGATATATTTACCAAAATTTCATAAAGATATTTTAAAATACTAAAGAGTAAATTTATTCAATAAAATCACCATTGGCTTCAATCACGGCCTCTAGACGACTTCAGAATCTCATGCAACTCTTCTGGACGGTCTCCTTGTTTAAGTTGGTAAATGCTGCCACAATCCTTGTCTTCAGTTCATCTTTTGGTGTTACAAAAAGTTTTGTTGGTCTCTCGCTCAACTGCGCTCCACACATAATAATCAAGAGGGTTGCAGTTTGGGGAAATAGGTGGCCAGATGTTAGGGGTGATGTGGTTGCAGAAATTGTCTGACAGCCATGACTGGGTTCTCCTGCTTGTGTGACATGGTACAGAGTCTTGTTGCCAGGCATAGGGTCTTCCAGCAGCCTCCTTCTTGACCCAGGGCCGTGTAGGAAGATGAATGGAGGCATAACGTCGCCATCGTTAGTGATCACTCCAACCATCATGATGTTGACTGCATGTTTCATTTTTATCTCTCGGGACATGTTTTGAGGACACGGCAAGCCAGTGGTTGTTTTGTGTGTTCATCTGATCCTGGCAGAAATTTTTCTCATCTGAGAAAAAGCATGTTCGTTTGGAGGGGATGCTTGAGTTTGTCCAAAAGCTTCGAAGTGCAGTCTTTCCTTTTGTCCTTGATGGCTTGGGATAAAAATTGGCCCTTTCTTATCTTGTATGAGGAATACCGAATGTCTTCATGCACTACCTGCCTGATAAGAAAGTCAGATACTCCCATGTCCCTGGTGATGGACCTGATTGACTTGGAGTGATCGTTGTCAACAAATTCAGTTCTTTTCTTATGAGAACGATCAGAGTGAGTTTTCCAAGCTGTCGTACCTTCGTAATCACCATGAGACTCCTCCAACTCTTTCCGAATCCTCTGCACTGTCCTCAGATTGACATCCAAACACTCTGAAATGTTCGTATTGGAGCTTCCAGCGCGAAAGTCAAGCAGTACAGCATGTCGTTTCCAAATTTCTGGCAGAGTGAATCGCGTCATGGTGCTGTTTTTCTTACAGACGGTGTCCAACTGACCCTACAATACTGTGTAGTCAACAAAATCAAAAACA
>NW_026411826.1:0-247 GCF_001194135.2 Octopus bimaculoides | reverse complement strand
TGTATCTATCTATCTATCTATGTATCTATCTATCTATCTATCTATCTATCATGGTGCGTGCGAGTGACGATACCTCTTTGAGCATGATCCCATAAATCGAGAAAAAAATTTTTTTTTTAAAAGAGAGAGAGAGAGCACTTCGCTCTCATGCGTCTATTCCCTGCTGAGGTTACCATGGTCTTTTCCGTAGGCTTTTCTACACAATTGACATTTTCTGTGATATACGATACCCTTTTTTTCTTTTTTT
>NW_026411825.1:0-439 GCF_001194135.2 Octopus bimaculoides | reverse complement strand
TCAACAAAAAAGCAAACCTTTTAGTTGAATGATGAGTTCGACGAATACATTATTGGATTGGAAGATGTTCGTTACTTATTTTTTGTTCCAAACACTGCCAAAATAGTTTCTTCGTAGGATTTATGTGGGTAGCGGGTTACGACCTGTAACCTTATGTATCTACAAGCTTTCAATAGTCTTTCAAGAGTTTAAAATCCTCCTCATAATCTTTCTTGTCCCTAAGAGACAAACTTTCCGTAGAAGCTCTACAGGACCTGCTATTCCAAACTCCTTCAATCATTTGTCTATATCTTTACTTACAGTTCCCAATTCAACAGTTACTACAGGCACAATCTTCACAGCTTTCATATATAAATTCTTGCAATTTCAAATTTTAAGGGATTTTTGGGGTCTTTATCAATTTTTTTCTTTTGCTTTTCATCTTCTTTCTTTACAATCC
>NW_026411824.1:0-703 GCF_001194135.2 Octopus bimaculoides | reverse complement strand
ACACACACACGTACATATATACATTATTATAATGCCAGTGTATTATGTGATATTTAGTTATTTACAAATTTACACACTGCAGTTAGATTTATATCAGAATTATTTCTATCGTTACTACCGTGCAATTTTGTTAATATGTATGAGTTGTTACACTCATGCTAGTGTCGCCTTATATTGGGGTCAAAAGTGGTTGCAGTAAGGTTATTGTTAACTGCATCTTTAATATTGATTAAGAAAGAAAGCAGGGTTCACTTTCGTCTTCTCGTATAGGCGATACCTAGATAAAATCTGGAAGTCTCTCTCACTTTCTGATATGCTGGTAAGTCTCTTATTTCGATGTTGCTTGTCAAACAATTTTTATATACGGTATTTTAGTATAGTATAGTATCAATACTGATCACTTTTAAGGTTATGTGAATTTAGTATCCTTATTAAAGTTCTTATATATATATATATAAACAGGACAAGTAAACACAGAGAAAGGATCCTTCATCAGTTGCCGGCTTTCTATCTACTCCTCATTTCGAGCATTAGAGAACTGACACCTGATGACGCGTCCTTTCTCTGTGTTTACTTGAATTCTTTTCCATTTTTTCTCGTGGTTTGAGAATTTCATGTTGTTTGAACCGTTGGTAATGTCCTGTGCACATATATTCGTGCATCTATGTATTTTATATGTCTATATATGTATATATGTATATAT
>NW_026411823.1:0-322 GCF_001194135.2 Octopus bimaculoides | reverse complement strand
ATATATATATACAAGCAAACAAGTTCTTCAAAATTCGAACATAAAATACATACATACACACTCAACCACACACATATACTTGTATTACACGTGTTTAATTGTGTATTACTCATATTTTTACTTTGCTGTGTAATATTATTTATGTATTATAATGTAATGTATGTGCAAAATATATAAATATGAGTATATTTGTTGCGTATATATATGTGTTTTTAAAATACTTTCCTAGGTCTTATTTTTACATGTTGGAGTACATATATGTTGCGCTGAAGTACATGAATAGATAGATAGATAGATAGATAGATAGATAGATAGATAGATA
>NW_026411822.1:0-235 GCF_001194135.2 Octopus bimaculoides | reverse complement strand
TGTTGTTGTTGTTGTTGTTGTTGTTGTTGTTGTTGTTATTGCTGTTGTTTCGTTCTCGTCTAGGACCCTTAAATCGTTAATGAGGTTAGGGAGAGAGCGGTGTTTTGTAAAGGAATATTAAATGATGTTAATTGAGTCGGGAGTATATTTGACACAACGACGGCAAACATAAATCATAACTCACACACACACACACACAAAACAGTCTCATAGTTTTGTCTATATACATATACAT
>NW_026411821.1:0-326 GCF_001194135.2 Octopus bimaculoides | reverse complement strand
ATTAGATAACGTCTTAGTTTTCAGTTTGAATTACGAAGAAATTTGGATAAGTGCTGTTTTTTACTTTGCTAAAGATTTTCTACTATTTGAAAGTAATATGTATTCTTGTTTTTTTTATATTATTCATTTGGCTCTTTATAGATTATTTTTAATAGATAACTTATTTAACACTAAATTATTTAGAAGTTATAGTTTCGTTTCAACATAATATTAGAACTTCGATTTGAATAGTGTTGATATATTTTCCATTATCTTTGATTAATAATTAATCTTTACAGTTTATAATATCGTTAAAGATTTTTTAAAATTAAAACTTTGTATATATA
>NW_026411820.1:0-319 GCF_001194135.2 Octopus bimaculoides | reverse complement strand
GAACATTCAAACTTTATGTTTATTTACAGTTGGTTTATTCATAATAATTGACCGACACGTGTTTCGATCGCATTCATTCCATATTGTTGCATATCTATATGCCGCGATTTATACATTATTAGTACTATTTCTTCAGGATGTATAAATATGACATTGTTCGAAGAGGAATGTTCTTCCGTTATTAATTTGAATTAAGCTTGGTAGTAGTAGTAGTAGTAAACCATGACATTCATCGAAGGAATCAGCCTTGGCATTTTACATTAACTTTTTGGTATCTGCCAAGATATTATATCTCTCCTCTTACTATATATATGTGTAT
>NW_026411819.1:0-559 GCF_001194135.2 Octopus bimaculoides | reverse complement strand
TATATATATATATATATATATATATATGTATGTATGTATGCATATACATACTGCTATGTATATACATATACATACATATATATATATATATGTATGCATATACATACTACTATATATATACATATATATATATATATAATATACGTACATGCATACTTATGCGTATACACACATATATAGAAAGAAGCCATCAATCACTCGTAAATGTAGGGAGACATGCCCATTATCTCTTCAAGTTCGTAGTCAAAGTAAAGTGAAATTTCTGTGTCACTGCTCAATAGCATTCACGCCTAGGGACAAATATATACATACGGCTCACACATACACGCTCACACAACTTATACGCAATTATATATGTACGTATTTACATACACTAGATAAGTACACATATACTGTTATATTTAAAAGTACCATCACACGCATATCTCCATATCCTATATGTGTTTAAATTGAAACTTGTACACACGTATTGAAACGAATAGCATTCAGTTGCTCGTATTAGCATCCGCCTCATACATACATACATACATACATACAAACATACATACATACATACATA
>NW_026411818.1:0-473 GCF_001194135.2 Octopus bimaculoides | reverse complement strand
ATATATATATATATATATATGTATATATATTTAGATATATATTTATATATTTATACCGTAAATCCTCCAGTATAATCCGCACTTTTCCCCCGAAATTGAAAGGTCAAAATTTCTAGTGCGTACTATATACGAGGTTAATAAGGAAAAATTTTTTCTAAGCAGCATTTTCTAAGTGATAAATATGTAAAGGCAATTTACTTAATATTTATTTTTCTCTGACGTTATTTCTGTATTTTCTGCAAAGTGCAGACAATAAGCTACATTATACAATAATAATAAAGGACGTTACGTATATACGTTTACAAACCAAGGACGTTATATAGACCTCCTTGACTCAAGTTAGAGAAGGGGTACGTATTATACACAAGGTTTAGGTTATTCAAATGTACAGCCCCCTGGAAATCTCCAGCGTAGTATACTCAAGAGCGGACTATACTCGAGGATTTACTGTATATATTTATATATATATATAT
>NW_026411817.1:0-340 GCF_001194135.2 Octopus bimaculoides | reverse complement strand
TATATATATATATATATGTATGTATGTATATATATGTATATATGCATATATATATATATGTATGCGTGTATATATGTATCTATATCTATACATATACATATATATATACAGATACATACACACATATATACATAGATATACATATGCATGCATATATATGTATGAATGTATTAATATATTATGTATGTATGTTTCCTGTATATGGGCATCCATATAACGTTTTGTAAGCACGTAGCTACATATGCATATACATACCCACTGAAATACCTACACAAACGAATAGACATACATCTATGAATGTGTATATAGGCGAATGAATATTCTTCATATATATATATAT
>NW_026411816.1:0-238 GCF_001194135.2 Octopus bimaculoides | reverse complement strand
TATATATATATATATATATATATATATATATAAGTATATGTTTCATATATACGGGTATAGGAGGAGATTACGAAATTCAGTGTCATTGAGTAGGATGTACAATATATGCACGTATGTAGGTGTGTCTACCACACAGGCATATCTACATCCACATATACATGCATTCATTTATCTATCTATTTATCTATCTATCTGTCTGTCTGTTTATCTATCTAGCTAGCTATACATATATATATAT
>NW_026411815.1:132-250 GCF_001194135.2 Octopus bimaculoides | reverse complement strand
TATAATTATAAATTCATCTTTTCTTTTTCTTTTATTTTATAAATGTATTTATTTTAATATATATTTATCTCAATATACATGCAAGTATATAGGTATATGTATGTATATGTATGTGTAT
>NW_026411815.1:0-122 GCF_001194135.2 Octopus bimaculoides | reverse complement strand
TCAATATACATGCAAGTATATAGGTATATGTATGTATATGTATGTGTATAGTATAGTGTATATATATGTATATATACATATATGTGTGTGTATGTATGTATGTATGTATGTATGTATGTATG
>NW_026411814.1:0-439 GCF_001194135.2 Octopus bimaculoides | reverse complement strand
GTATGTATGTATGTATGTATGTATGTATGTATGTATGTATGCATGTAAACCTATGTATGAAAGCATATTTATATGTACGCTTGGATTAATCATTAAACAAATATGATTATGTACTTAGGGCGTCAAGAGAAGAGAATATTTTTCTTTGTTCTGGATTTACAGCAGTTCTTAAAAATAAATGAATAAAATTGTTGAAAATTTGTACTTTTCCTATTGCTCTGGTTATAAGTTATTTATATTCTTTACTGTTATTTTAGGTTGAAAAAAATTACAGCTTTAATGACCTGAATCTGTACGAAAATAGTATTTTAATCTATTATTTTGTAGTCAGCATTTATTGACAACAGAAGGTCGTTGGGTTCTGCTTAAGGCATGTGTTGGCCTTAATCCGGTCAAGTATGTATGTATGTATGTATGTATGTATGTATGTATGTATGTA
>NW_026411813.1:0-259 GCF_001194135.2 Octopus bimaculoides | reverse complement strand
ACCATATACTGAATATAGTAGCGTAATGGTGCTTTTATCACAAGCACCATATGCCTCTCTTCCCTCCACACTCTCTCTCTCACTCTACATATATAGATGTATGCATGTATGTGTGTGTATATACGTACTCATACACACATATACACACATATACATATACACGTACTCACACACTTACATATATACATACATACACACATACATACATATATATATACGTGTGTGTGTATGTACATGTGTGTGTGTACTTGTTTGTGCG
>NW_026411812.1:0-355 GCF_001194135.2 Octopus bimaculoides | reverse complement strand
TATGTATATGTATGGGTATTTGTGTGTATATAATGTATATATCTGTATAATTTTGTAATTGTGTTTACATTTGTATATGTATATATCGATGTATGTATGTAATTAACGAGATAAATGTATGCATATATGTGGGTATGTGTATGTATATATTATAATATAATGCCTGAGTGTCCAGTTATGCCAGTCACTAATCATATTAATATCTTTTTATAATGTATATATATATATGTATGTACATGTATATGGGCATACATGCTCTGAAGCCTGTAAATCAGCATACAACTGAGCGAGTATACGTGTACATATGTGTGTGTATATGTATGTAAGTATGTATGTATGAATAGGTATATGGGAA
>NW_026411811.1:0-493 GCF_001194135.2 Octopus bimaculoides | reverse complement strand
AAAAAACTAAAGCTAAGAAATGAGTTGCTATTCACAAAACTTTTACATACTCCAGCTTATATATTCAACAAAATTTTCACTGATTCAATCCCATCTCAAGAGATAGTTTTTTATTTGTTTATTTACAATTTCTAGTATTGGATGGATATCTCTCTCAATTTAGACATTTACAAGAATTATTGGAATACTATTTTTTTATAGGACACTAACACTTTAATGAGGGTAAGAAGATCAACTGATACAAACAGGATGTTATGTGTACTTACAGAAATAACTGTTAACAAAAGCTTTCAACCCTGAATGCAGGGCTAAAAGTTTAAGCTCAGCCACTGCTCTAACAGTTTTAAATTTTGCAGGCCAATGAGTTACAACTGGTTACAAATGAGTGTTCTGCAATAGCACCTCACTAAAATTTATTCTCAACATTCATGGAAAATGCCCTGGATCATAAGATTTCAACCTTACCCGAAAAATCTTCATAAATATTGACTTA
>NW_026411810.1:0-201 GCF_001194135.2 Octopus bimaculoides | reverse complement strand
GTGTGGATGCACATTTTTAGTGTGTTGCACTCATGATACTAAGATTGAGACACAAACACATGTATATACACACATACACACACAGGCATGCACAGAGACATCCTGACCTCGGAGACCAGTCTTAAAAACCACTGAACCATGACAGACTAGCCCAGAAACATAAGAATCCTTTTAATTCTACATTGCTCTTCCTTCTTCCCA
>NW_026411809.1:0-594 GCF_001194135.2 Octopus bimaculoides | reverse complement strand
TGGACTTCTCAAAATAACCACATTTAGTACCTAATGCGAGGAAAAAACAATCAACAGAAGATTACCAACTTTCTTTTAAATAGACTTAAATGTGTATCGACCGATTTCGCGATTGCTAGAATGAATCTAGATTTCGTTCATCAGCACAATATCGTCCCAAAATATATATAAATAAGCAGAATTCTCACCTCACCAAAACCGAACAACTACGTATCCGACAGAGTAAAGGGAATGAAGTTTATCTGTATATATCTTCATCAAAGAAGCGGGAAATACTTCCGGGTTGTTTGGGGGTACCCATGTGGAGACAGGAATAAAAAATTCAACATTGAATGTATTCCGTGTATATATTTGATAAGTAAATTCAAAAAAGGATAAAACTCTTTTACAAGAATTTTATCAAGAAGCCAGTGTGTAAAAAAATTCATAAGGGAAATTTCTATTCCCAAGAATATAATTATTCGTTTATATTTATATAAAGGGCATTATTTAAAAGAAAGTTGGTACTCTTCTGCTGGTTGTTTTTTCCTCGCATTAGGTACTTAATGTTGTTATTTTGAGAAGTCCACTGTGTGGCGTTATTATTTTTCTGTA
>NW_026411808.1:0-1027 GCF_001194135.2 Octopus bimaculoides | reverse complement strand
TATATATATATATTCTTTTATTCTTTTATTTGTGTCAGTCATTTGACTGCGACCATGCTGGAGCATCGCTTTTAGTGGAACAAATGAACCCCAGGGCTTATTCTTTGTGAGACTAGTAGTTATTCTATCGGTCTCCTTTGTCGAACCAGGACGTAAACACAGGGACGTAAACACACCAACATCAGTTGTCAAGCGATGGTGGGTGGGACAAACACAGACACACAAATATACTCACACACACACTCATATACGACGGGCTTCTTTCAGTTTCCGTCTACCAAACTCACTCACAAGGCTTTGGTCAGCCCGAGGATATAGTAGAAGACACTTGGCCAAGGTACTACGCAGTGGGACTGAACCCGGAACCATGTGGCTGGTATGCAAGCTACATACCATGCAGCCACTCCTGCGCCTGTTATATATATATATATATATATATATATATACATACATGTATATATGGTTACAGGACGTCACCAACTGTTCAAACAACAAGAAATACGTAACCAACAAGAAAAGAGGGAGAAAAGTACAAGTAAATACGAGGAAAGGACCCATTATCAGTTGTCGGCTGTCTGTCCACTCCTCATTTCGAGCATTCAACGACAATATGAGTCTTCAAAGACAGTTGTTCCAATCAATTCTAGAATGAAATTTAGGATTTATGGAGGTCCAAAGTTAAGAACAAAAACATGACAGTGGAGAAATACAAGGAAACCGAATGAAAACAAACATGGAGGGTCATTAGACCAGGACGAGAGGAGAATAGCGAACGCTATGAGAACATTTTTTTAAGAGAAAATATGCAAGAGAGAGGAAAAAAGTTTTCTTTTGAACGTCCGTGCAGGAAAAGAAAGATGAACGATGGTCACGTATGAACAACGAGAGAGACAGACAGACAGATAGACAGACAGACAGACAGACAGAAATGAGAAAGAGGGTGAGAGAGATACAGAAAACGGTGGAGGGTGGAGGAGAAAAAGGGAATTAGAGAAGGTTGGAGGAAGAAAACAGAATAGAGAAGAGA
>NW_026411807.1:0-316 GCF_001194135.2 Octopus bimaculoides | reverse complement strand
GGTATGTGGTGAAGCAACTATTTGCTGATCCCTTAATTATGTTTATATATGCATATATGCATGTATAGGTATATATGTATATATATGTGTGTGTGTATATATATCTATATATACATATATATATGTATGTACACATACTCATATATATGTATATATATACGTATATATATATATGTACACATATACTCATATATATATATATATGTATATATACATATATATTTATATATATACATATGTATATATATATAGATACACATATGTACGTATTTATTTATTTATTTATGGGTTTCAGCCAAGTGGCTGTGGTCATGCT
>NW_026411806.1:0-206 GCF_001194135.2 Octopus bimaculoides | reverse complement strand
AAAAATAATAAAAGTAAAAATATAAGTAAAAAACACAACTTATAAGTGATACACTCACACACACATACATTTTCCGAAAACTATAGTATCAAATATCCATCACGGCTGATTTTATCAATCGGTTTCGCGTAAAGAATACAATGGAGTGTTAGGAAATATTCCGGATCTTTTTTAAAACGGGGGCCACATTTTTCATTAACGAAACA
>NW_026411805.1:0-335 GCF_001194135.2 Octopus bimaculoides | reverse complement strand
TTTTATCATGGTTACCGAATAATTGTTACATATTATTTACAGATATATATGTGTACATATATATCTAGCATATGTATTTATGTATGTATGTGCACGCGCGCGCACAAACACACATATTCATATCTAATTATTAATTATCTTTGCCCAATATATTTGAGAGGGTCATGTGGGGAGAGTCCTGATGCTCACCCTCCATATGTAGGCATGTATGTGTTTATATATCTATGCGTATATTATATCACAAAGAATGTTATATATACATATTTATGTCAGCGTCTCTATATATGTGTGTGTGTGTGTGTAGACAGATAGATAGATAGATAGATAGATAGATA
>NW_026411804.1:0-319 GCF_001194135.2 Octopus bimaculoides | reverse complement strand
TAAACCTGGCTTTTAAGGCTTATTTGACACATAGATCAATGATCATTAACTTCAAACATGAAGATAAGTATGCTTTATTTTTCAACAACTTCTAATAGATAAAGAAAATAATTTAAGTTCTTTCGTGTCTTATAACCTTTCATGTGTTGATAGTGCTGTTATAGTGGTATATGAGTAGCAGTTTATTCTTCAGTCTATTCAATGTCTTAATATGTCAAACTAACAAAAAACAGCTCCAGCAAACCGTTTTTATCTTCTCCCTTTATTCGTTTATTCTTTTACTTGTTTCAGTCATCTGACTGCAGCCATGCTGGAGCAC
>NW_026411803.1:0-1466 GCF_001194135.2 Octopus bimaculoides | reverse complement strand
AGTAAAGAATAGGAAACTTTTTACTTAAAATATTGCAGCAAAGAATGCCAACTCTTCTAATTTATCACTCTTTACAGTTCTCATCTTTTGAATTTATTGTACAAAATTGTTCAGCTAATTTGTAAGTTTGTCTAATTAGTCACTTTTTTCTGCATTTAAGGTAGTAAATTAGCCAAATTCTACTTAAATAAGTATAGTGTTATTTGTAAACTATAACGAAATAATGTTTAATATTCAAATTTTAATTTTAGCTGCAATATTTTAAGTAAAAAGTTTCCTATTCTTTACTTTACTTGAAGTAATACTTTTACAGGTATAACTTGTCCTGTACTTTTCCAGGTTTATAATCTTAAGAATATTACTTTTCATGCTCGCATTTGTCCATGTAATCCATGATTTTTCCAGGCGTTGCTGTTATAAGATAATTAATAATGTGTCAATTAATAATTTATGATTTTACCTTATAAAAATACTGAAAGATAATATTTCAATTTTTCCATGTAAGTGATGAAAATATTTCAATTTTTTTCATGTTTAATTTAAATATATGTTGTGATTGAATTATTTGATATTACCCATCCACACCAAATTAATGGCAGGGATTTTTACCATGTTGTTGGTTGCACCATGGCTCACCAAAAATTACAAACAAGACCCCAAAACCGTCAGTTACCAGCCTCACTTAAGTAACCTAATTTTGCAATAAAAAATTACTATTATTGTACCTTCAATTTTATGTAAATATTTGGTTTTTCATAAATTAAAACCATTTTATAAACCAAAAAAAAAAAACATTTTTAATTTCCAAATTTAAAAAAATCTTGTCAATTCTTTTTATTTATGAATTTTGTTCCTAAATAATCATTAATCAATCATACAATCTACATTTTAAATTTAATTTTTAGTTACAATTCCATTGTTCAAAATGTTAAGAGTAAACCTTGTTCTATGTGACACATTCTACCAGTATCGGAAGTTTGAAAGTGTTTAGTTTTAAAAAATTAATTAAATAATCTGTACATCTAATTGAATAGATCCGAAATGGATGAAAGACAAAGTCGACCTCAACAGAATTTGAACTTAGAACGTAAAGACAGACGAAATACCGCTTCTAAAATACGAAATTCTTTCAAAAACAGTAAGAGTAAACCCTTTTCTATGTGACATATTCTACCAGTATCAGAAGTTTGAAAGTGTTTAGTTAAAAAACAAAATAATCTGTACATCAAAGTCGACCTTGGCGAAATTTGAACTCATAAAGACAGACAGAATACAGTCAAGTACTTCACCCGGCACGCAAACATTTCTACCAGCTCGCCGACTTAGCAGGTAAACATTGATTGTAGAAATATATTCTTTATTCTTATAACTGAAGTGTTACTCCCTTACTCTCTTACTTACTGACAGGAAATTTCGTAACATTTATATAGACACACACATATATATATACATATACACACACGCAC
>NW_026411802.1:0-207 GCF_001194135.2 Octopus bimaculoides | reverse complement strand
TATATATATATATATATATATGCCATACACATATACTGTATACGTATAGATATTCACATCTCTCCATTATATCTTCATATGTATATGTGTTTATGTATATGTATGTATGTATCTATGCATGTGTATCTAATATATATGTCTAATTATGTATATATGCTCCCTCTATGATTTTATATTTATTCATACGTATAGTAATATGAATAGGTA
>NW_026411800.1:0-343 GCF_001194135.2 Octopus bimaculoides | reverse complement strand
TGTATGTATGTATGTATGTATGTATGTATATATACATATATATATATATGCATACATATACATACACGTATATATGTATGTATGTATATATATACTTTTATGTGTGTATGTATGTATTATGTACGTATTTTTGTATATTTACACATGCATACACATGTATATACAGAAAGACGAAGATACATAGACAGATACATATATAATCATATATATATATGCATACATATATATATATACATATATATAATCATATGTATACATATGCATGCGTATGTTTATGTGTGTGTGTGGGTCTGTGTTGATGCGTATGTTTCTGTATATGCATATACATATGTAAACACATACA
>NW_026411799.1:0-263 GCF_001194135.2 Octopus bimaculoides | reverse complement strand
TCGACTTTGCCTTTCATCCTTTCGGGGGTCGATGAAATAAGTACCAGTTGAACGCTGGAGTCGATGTAATCGATTTCTCACCCACTTCGAAATTGCTGGCCTTCTGCCAAAATTTGAAATCATTATTAGTGTGGTAGAAGGCAGCAAGTTGGCAGAATCGTAGGTACGCCAAATAAAATGCTTAGCGACATTTCGTCCGTCTTTACGTTCTTTGTTCAAATTCCACCGAGGTCGATTTTGCCTTCCATCCTTTCGGGGTCGAT
>NW_026411798.1:0-266 GCF_001194135.2 Octopus bimaculoides | reverse complement strand
CCCAGTTGGTAACATTGATTTCAAGGCCTTCCCAGATGAGTGACTGGTTTTTCAAAGACATTTATAGATTGTAAATTTATTCTATCCAGTTACCTATCGGTATAGTGGTCAGTTGCAAACTCCAGAGGTGACACTTTCATTTCCCCTAAGCCCTCACGTCACACAGTTGTTAATGTTTATTTGAGTTGGGTCACGCCCTTCCAATTGCTATAAATCCCATAATGCATCTTACGGCTGTGCTTGTCACCTGTATGGTGAGGAATCCT
>NW_026411797.1:0-614 GCF_001194135.2 Octopus bimaculoides | reverse complement strand
ATCGAGGGACAGACTGATAGAGAGCATGAGAGAAAGGGAGAGGGGCACGGAGAAGGAGAGAGAAAAAGAGAAAGAGCGAGAAAGAGAGAAGAAACACATGCAGTTGGACAGAAGGTGGTAAGGAGATAAATGAGAATCTGTAACGAGGAGTAAGTTTGAGAAACAAGCTACCCGACAGATATCCATGTATTACAGGTCGATGGTAGCCTTTTACAGAAGACTCATACCAAAAGTAATAATATATTATCGTATATCGCAAGTGTTATAAAACAGCTTTTATTTATAATTACGTTTGCACGACAAAGCATCGCTCATCAAAGATTCATTTCACGTTACGAAAATGTTTTCTGTATTCAAACTTAGAGTAATGATAGAAGAAAATTGGCAAAAGCTAAAAGCAAAATGTACCCACCCCCTTCACCAACACATAGCCACATATTTTTTTAGTTACTTGTGCCGACTTGTTTATTTATTTATTTGTTTATTTATTCATTCTATGCTACTATATGTCATATCATTTTTAAGTGTTATGATGTACGCAACAATTTTTGCGGGCAAACAGAAAAATAGTGAAGGAAACAAAATCGTCTCAGTTTGGTTAAGAAACTGACTTT
>NW_026411796.1:0-1777 GCF_001194135.2 Octopus bimaculoides | reverse complement strand
AGGACTGAAAGTTACGACGTTTCGTATACGAATACGTCTATTGAAACAATGCGATCGAAGATAGAAAACTAGGCGATAGGTGTAGATAGGAACGTAAAGGCGGACGAAATGCCTCTAAGCATTTCAGTCACCGTACTAACGTCGATTCTGCCGGCTCACCACCTTGCTCTTTCAACTCTACCGAAGACACATGAAATATCTGATGGGAAGAGGCAAATCGTACTTGATTGCTTTTTATTTGTTTTATTTTTTCGACTCCAGAGGAATAAAACTAAAATCGACTTCGAGGGATTTGAACTGAGAACGTAAAAAGTCAGGAGAAATAGTGGTAAGCACTTGAACCAATGCGCCAACAATTCTGTCTGCTCACCGCCTTAATAACAATAATAATTCTTTACTAAAGTAGGTTATAGAGCAGAAGAGTGGGCCAAACATAGACACACACACGGACAAGTAGGATGGGCTTCTTTCAGTTTCCGTCAACCAAATCCACTGACAAGGCTTTGGTCGACTCGAGGCTATAGTAGAAGTGCCACACAGTGGGACTGAACCCGGATGCATATGGTTGTGAAACAAACATCTTAACCACACAGCCATTCTTATTCACATTATGTCTAGGACTACATTATCTAATGTCCTTCCTTTCAACGGAGATTTAGCTGCTATTTCTAACAAGATGAGTGTGGTCATAGGAAAACACATTTGAAGGTTTGTTGGAATGATGTGAAATAGTGCGATATTGTGGTTAAGGTCATCCATATTCAGCAGGAATTTGGAACTTTTTGTCTCTAAAAGCTCGTCAATAAATCTACGTGAATCCGCAAGCTGGATTGGCGATAGAAAAGGAAGTCTTTTAAAGATTTATATTTAACATTAAAAATCAATGGTTGTCTTATTGTAAAATCATTGAATATCTTGAGTTAAGCTTTAGTCAACGAAAAACAACTAATATTTATCAGCGACAGAGGCTGTATTAATACCGAAGGGTAATATTTATCCCCACTTATACATAAATGTGTGGAGGCACATGACCTAGTGGTTAAGGCAGCGGACTCGGGTTCGAGGGATCGCGGGTGATGTGTATGTTTATGAACGAAACACCTAAGCTCCACGTGGCTTTGGCAGAAGGTAATGGCGAACTTCTGCTGACTCTTTCGCCACAACTTTCTCTCATTCTTTTCTCCTGCATCTAGCAGCTCACCTGTGATGGACCGGCGTTCCGTCCAGGTGGGGAACCGATACGCCGATGAAACCGGGAAACCAGCAAACTTGACTGCAGAGAAATCCATGGCATCCACGAAGAACCAATAAAAGAGTTTCACTCATGGTTTCTACCGCAGTAGAATTTGTTCCACGTTTTAGAAGCATAAGTAAAAATAACAATCATAAAACGCCAAGAAGCATTTTATGATTGTTATTCGTTTCTATATTTAAGAGATGAGGAATTATGATGAAGGATGGTGGGTATTTCAGCCGAAACGTTGTGTTCACAACAAACAGAATGAGGACAAATATCCGTCAAAAGTAAATAATGTAAATAGTTATTCTTTTATTTTTTTTTATTTATTTGAGTCATTTGACTGCGGCCATGTTGGAGCACAGCCTTTAGTCGAACAAATTGACTCAGGACTTATTCTTTGTAGGCCTAGTACTTATGCTATCGGTCTCTTTTGTTGAACCGCTAAGTTACGCGTACATCAACATCGGTTGTCAAGCGATGGTGGCGGGGCGACAAACACAAGCACACAAACATGTACACACACACACACACACACAC
>NW_026411795.1:0-226 GCF_001194135.2 Octopus bimaculoides | reverse complement strand
TATATTAACGAATCCAAACGCACCCGTAAATTGTAGTTTATAATCCTAGTAGAGAAGGGTATATGTTTTCTGTCCGTAAATATTGTCCTTGTCAGCATTTCCTGGACACTGACCACTCGCTATTGTTGGCTTAATCAAACTATATTAGGCTTGTTGTTTGTGAACTTAGCCGGAAATTTTGCTGAGAATCTTTAACTGATATTCACTCTGTTGACATGTATGTATG
>NW_026411794.1:0-466 GCF_001194135.2 Octopus bimaculoides | reverse complement strand
ATATGTGTGTGTGTGTGTGTGTGTGTGTGTATGTGTGTGTGTGCGTGTATAGACATGTACATATACACGTGTTCATATGCATATACAGATTGAGAGAGACAGAGAGACGGACGGAAACAGAGAGAATATAACTCAATGCATGCGTATATACACATGCTAGCATGTACAACGGCGTAGAAATAATCTCGTCTCTGTGACTCTTTTCCTGTAATGGATATCCCCTAAATATACCATCGCCCTTGTTCAGGTGACCATTATTCGCGTCATTATGCGGAATTGAAATAAGAATCGTTTTGGTTTTCGTTGAAAATTCTTTGAACATCGGTTCAAAGTGTTCATTAGCGATATTCGCCATTCGGAGGAGTGGAAGCGAGGTAAATAAATCAGAAAGGTGGAGGTCGTTGAAGAAGTGATTCTTCAAGAAAACCGGTTTACCATTCCTGCTACTTAACTTGCCGTATACAAT
>NW_026411793.1:0-213 GCF_001194135.2 Octopus bimaculoides | reverse complement strand
GTGGAGATTCCCGAAACCGAACATTGTCCACGCCATAAGAATTTATAATATTTTTAGAGCTCGCAGAATTACTCTTTTTGTAACTGGATTTCGATGCACATAAAATTTGTGTATAATAACCTTAGTGATTGAAAGCATTAAAAATTCCGAAGTTTTGTATTTACATGCTAACAGATACAGAATTTATGAGCTCCGTGATATAAACCACAAATT
>NW_026411792.1:0-395 GCF_001194135.2 Octopus bimaculoides | reverse complement strand
TTTTTATATTTCGTTTTCTTTTTTATATTTCGTTTTCTTTTTTTTATACGTTAAGCATTCTTTCTTTCTGCAGTGTAAGAACTTTTGAATAAGTGTTTTCCTGAATGTGTATATTTGTATGTATTCATGTTTGTATGTTTGTATCGTATTTATATATCTTTGGGGTCAGTAAACCTGAGAGGAACAGATTATAAAGTGAAGCAATTATATATATCTGTATTATTGTGTGGTTGGATTAGATCAGATGCTTCGAAAATAACACTGAGATCTTATGACATATAATGGAATTATACATACTGCAAGTAGAGTATTAGTTTATATTGGCGTATATACATACATACATAAATATATATTAATAAAATACAGGGTAGCAAAAAAATTTTAGAAATTTTATT
>NW_026411791.1:0-267 GCF_001194135.2 Octopus bimaculoides | reverse complement strand
ATAATAATAATAATAATAATAATAATAATAATAATCCTTTCTACAATAGATACATGGCCTGGATTTTTGTGGGGTGGGGACAATCTATCATATCGACCCCAGCACTTGACTGGTACTTAATTTATCGACCCGAAAGGATGAAAGGCAAAGTCGACCTCGTAACGACAGGCGAATTACCGCTAAGCATTTCGCCTGGCAAGCTAACGATTCTGCCAGCTCGCCGCCTCGATAATAATAATAATAATAATAATAATAATAATAATAATA
>NW_026411790.1:0-203 GCF_001194135.2 Octopus bimaculoides | reverse complement strand
GTATGTTTGTGTGTCTGTGTTTGTCCTCCTAGCATTGCTTGACAACCGATCCTCGTGTGTTTATGTCCCCGTAACTTAGCGGTTCAGCAAAAGTGTCCGATAGAATAAGTACTGGGCTTACAAAGAATAAGTCCCGAGGTCGATTTACTCGATTATAAAGGCGGTGCTCCAGCATGGCCGCAGTCAAATGACTAAAACAAGTA
>NW_026411789.1:0-484 GCF_001194135.2 Octopus bimaculoides | reverse complement strand
TAATTTTGATAAATTAAATTAAATTGAAATTTTCCCTGTAAATTTGGATTTTTATCCTTAATATTATTATCATAATTATATACATATATGCATATATATATATGGATGTATATGTATATATATTATGTATATATGTATGTATGCATATATATATAAATTAAAACAGAGGTACGACAAAGAAACGAAAAGAAAATTCATACACAAGAGCACAACCATGCTCTTTCCTTATCAGTTTCATATATATTGTTGTATTTTGGGATGTCATAATTTTTTTGCTAAGTAAACACACGCACTCTATATTCGTTCTTCACTCGTTTATTACTGTTCTTATTCTAGCTCTTGTCCATTGTCTGGAAATCCTTCATCACACATCTGTGACCTCCTCAGTGACACTTTCTGTCTTCGTATTCACTCTTGCTTTGCTTATTCCATTCTCTTGGATTACTTGATATTTCTTTAGGCGAGTATATATATATATATATAT
>NW_026411788.1:0-215 GCF_001194135.2 Octopus bimaculoides | reverse complement strand
CACATGGGTTCAACTCTCCTCCCCTCTTCATCTAACCTCCTCCCCTTGCCCTCACACCTAGTTCCTCCCACCCACCTCACCTCTCTTGCTTCGACTTCTACTTCTCTTCACTCTTACTCTCTTTCTCTCTTCTCTCTTCTATTCACTCCTATCCGTTCGGGTCAATGTTACTAATGCCTTTTTATCCTAGTCTCATTTATATTTGAGCACTTCTT
>NW_026411787.1:0-241 GCF_001194135.2 Octopus bimaculoides | reverse complement strand
CAGCTCCTTTGAATACCTGGTTGCTTGTATTATGTACAACTATAATTTTATGTATATATATTTTTTTTATTTCACACTACACTTAGATACCTATACCAGAGTCAGTATATTTTTAAATGCTAGTATGAAACGTAAGTTCTGAGGCATTGATGATAGAATCACAAAGAAGTATATACTGTTTGCTGTAGATAAGTAGAATTACTCAGATACACTATCTCCTTGAGCGAACAATAGTTAAGTT
>NW_026411786.1:0-309 GCF_001194135.2 Octopus bimaculoides | reverse complement strand
GGAGATTCGAACGCAGGAACCAGAGCCAACAACAAGCAGGAGGAAGAAAACTGAAGAGGAAAGAGCGAGAGAGAAGAAGTATGATGAGTAGAGGGAGAGAGTGAGGAGGAGAGAGGAATATGTAGCACAAACAAGACAAATTGCTGGACGAAATAGAAGAACAGTGTTAGGATACAATAAGGATGTAGAGATAGAAAAAAAAACTAGCAAAAATGAAAAATCTAATACGAGTCAAACTGAATGATGAGATGTTCGAACCCGACGAAGGAGCGGTTTTATTGGAGGAAGAGAGAAAGGAAAGACTGATGG
>NW_026411785.1:0-281 GCF_001194135.2 Octopus bimaculoides | reverse complement strand
GAGACCCCTTCATAGAGTAACTGCTGCATTTGTTGAGTATATAAACAGTTAGCTACTTGTTTCTCTGGAGACTGTCAGAAGGATGTAGACGCCTCTAATGAGAACCCATTAAGGTTCGAAAATCAATTAAGGTTGTTCATCATTTACTATTTTTTTTTAGTCTGCAGAGAAATGGCTAAAATTTGTCCAGCTTATAATTATACCATATGTTAGAGGTCATCAACGACCCAACCACAAATCTCACCTGCGAACCCATGGAAAACAAACCTCATCCAGCTATT
>NW_026411784.1:0-2444 GCF_001194135.2 Octopus bimaculoides | reverse complement strand
GTTTCAGCTACATTCCGCTTCTTTCCTTTAGATTCCGTTAGTTTCCGTTATTTACCGTTACTTTCCGTTACTTTCCGTTAGTTCACGTTAGTTTCCGCTAGTTTCTGTTTGTTTTCTTTACTGTCCGTACGTTTCCGTGAGTTTCCTTTACTTTCCGTTAGTCTCCGTTAATCTCCGTTATTTTCCGTCAGTTCCCGTTAGTTCCCGTTAGTTTCTGTTAGTTTTCGTTACTTTCCGTTACTACCCGCTAGTTTTCATTAGTTTCCGTTAGTTCCAGTTAGTTTCCGCTGGTTTCCGTTATTTTCCGTTACTTTTCGTTAGTTTCCTTAAATTTTACGTTAGTTTGCGTTTGTTTCCATTACTTTCCGTTAGTTTCCGTTACTTTCCGTTAGTTTCCGTTAGTTTCCTTTAGTTTCCGTTACTTTCGGTTAGTTTCCGTTATTTTCCGTTATTCTCCGTTAGTTTCCGTTACTCTCAGTTAGTTTCAGCTACTTTCCGCTTCGTTCCTTTAGATTCCGTTAGTTTCCATTCGTTTCCGTTAGTTTCCGATACTTTCCGTTAGTTTCCGTTACTTTCCGTTAGTCCCCGATACTTTTCATTAGTTTCCGTTAGTTTCCGTTACTCTCAGTTAGTTTCAGCTACTTTCCGCTTCTTTCCTTTAGATTCCGTCAGTTTCCGTTAGTTTCCATTCGTTTCCGTTAGTTTCCGATACTTTCCGTTAGTTTCCGTTACTTTCCGTTAGTCCCCGATACTTTTCATTAGTTTCCGTTACTTTCCGTTACTCTCCGTTACATTCCGTTACTTTCCGTTAGTTCCCGTCAGTTTCCGGTACTTGCCGTTATTTCCCGTTACTTGCCGTTACTTTCCGTTAGTTTCCGTTCCATTCCGTTAGTTTCCTTTCCATTTTGTTAGTTTCCGTTAGTTTCCATTACTTTCCGTTATTTCCCGTTATATTCCGGTATTTTCCGTTCCTTTCCACTAGTTTCCGTTAGTTTTCGTTACTCTCCGTTATTTGCCGCTACTTTCCGTTACTTTCCGTTAGTTTCCGTTACTTTCCGTCAGTTTTCGTTAGTTTCCGTTACTTTCCGTTAGTTTCCGTTATTTCCCGTTATTCTCCGTTAGTTTCCGTTACTCTCAGTTAGTTTCAGCTACTTTCCGCTTCTTTCCTTTAGATTCCGTTTGTTTCCATTACTTTCCGTTACTTTCCGTTAGTTTCCGTTACTTTCCGTTAGTCCCCGTTATTTTCCATTAGTTTCGTTAGTTTCCGTTAGTTTCCTTTAGTTTCCGTTACTTTCCGTTAGTTTCCGTTATCTTCCGTTATTCTCCACTAGTTTCTGTTAGTTTCCGTTACTCTCCGTTAGTTTCAGCTACATTCCGCTTCTTTCCTTTAGATTCCGTTAGTTTCCGTTACTTTCCGTTAGTTTCCGCTACTTTCAGTTAGTCTCCGATACTTTGCATTAGTTTCCGTTACTTTCCGTTACTCTCCGTTACTTTCCGTTACTTTCCGTTACTTTCCGTTACCCTCCGTTAGTTTCCGTTACTTCCCGTTAGTTTCCGTTAGTTTCCGTCATTTTCCGTTAGTTCCCGTTAGCTTCCGCTAGTTTCTGTTAGTTTTCGTTACTTCCCGTTAGTTTCCGTCATTTTCCATTCGTTTCCGTTAGTTTCCGTTAGTTCCCGTTACTTTCCGTTACTTTCCGTTAGTTCACGTTAGTTTACGCTAGTTTCTGTTTGTTTTCTTTACTGTCCGTACGTTTCCGTGAGTTTCCGTTACTTTCCGTTAGTCTCCGTTAGTCTCCGTTATTTTCCGTCAGTTCCAGTTAGTTTCTGTTAGTTTTCGTTACTTTCCGTTACTACCCGCTAGTTTTCATTAGTTTCCGTTAGTTCCAGTTAGTTTTCGCTGGTTTCCGTTATTTTCCGTTACTTTTCGTTAGTTTCCTTAAATTTTAAGTTAGTTTGCGTATGTTTCCATTACCTTCCGTTGCTTTCCGTTAGTTTCCGTTACTTTCCGTTAGTCCCCGTATTTTCCATTAGTTTCGTTAGTTTCCGTTAGTTTCCTTTAGTTTCCGTTACTTTCCGTTAGTTTCCGTTATTTTCCGTTATTCTCCGTTAGATTCCGTTACTCTCAGTTAGTTTCAGCTACTTTCCGCTTCTTTCCTTTAGATTCCGTTAGTTTCCGTTAGTTTCCATTCGTTTCCGTTAGTCTCCGATACTTTCCGTTACTTTCCGTTACTCTCCGTTACATTCCGTTACTTTCCGTTAGTTTCCGTTACCCGCCGTTAGTTTCCGTTACTTCCCGTTAGTTTCCGTGAGTTTCCGTCATTTTCCGTTAGGTCCCGTTAGTTTCCGCTAGTTTATGTTAGTTTCCGTTACTTCCCGTGAGTTCCCGACAGTTTTCATTCGTTTCCGTTAGTTTCCGTTACTTCCCGTTACTTCCCGTTAGTTTC
>NW_026411783.1:181-353 GCF_001194135.2 Octopus bimaculoides | reverse complement strand
CTATCTATCTATCTATCTATCTATCTATCTTTTTGTCTATCTATCAATCTAACTATCTCTCTATTTATCAATCTATCTATCTATCAGTCTATATACTTGTCTGTCTATCTATATAACTATCCACCTATCTATTTATTTGTCTATCTATCTATCTATCTATCTATCTATCTAT
>NW_026411783.1:0-103 GCF_001194135.2 Octopus bimaculoides | reverse complement strand
TATTTATCTGTCTACCTATCTAGTTATCTTCCTGTCTATCTATCTGTCTTTTTGTCTATTTTCCTACTTTTCACCAATCTGTTTATTTCTCTATCTATATATC
>NW_026411782.1:421-558 GCF_001194135.2 Octopus bimaculoides | reverse complement strand
GTGAGTGTATGAGCATGTGTGTGTGTACGTGTGTGTGTGTTTGTGTGGCGTGCGCGTTTGTATATATACATACCTGTATCTGGTTTAAATATTGAAATATGTACACCCATTGAATACACGCTTATACGTACGTACAT
>NW_026411782.1:0-411 GCF_001194135.2 Octopus bimaculoides | reverse complement strand
ATATTGAAATATGTACACCCATTGAATACACGCTTATACGTACGTACATATACAAGCATGTATGCATGTATGAACACAAGTATGCGTGCATGTATGTATGTGTATGTGTGTGTGCATGTGTTTTATACATAATTGTGAGTATATGAGCATGTGTATATATGCGTGTGTGTCTGTGTGGTGTGCGCGTTTGTATATATACGTACCTGTATGCATGAATATATTATACGTACCGGCTATATATAAACACGCGTAATATATAATTGCCATGGTAATGTCCGTTTTAAATGACGCATGAATAACATATGCAGACTTTAGACACGTAGAAACTTTCACGTTTTAGATGTATGGAGACATACGTAATGCGCATACATACACCCACTGGAGCACATATGTATATACATACATACATAT
>NW_026411781.1:0-338 GCF_001194135.2 Octopus bimaculoides | reverse complement strand
TTCTAGGATTGCAGTACCTCCAGGTCCTGTGTATGCCAGTTGGGAGGCACCTGAAGCCTTGTAGCGCAGTACTTGAAATTTTTCCGCATTGAACTGCATATTATTTTGCTCTGCCCACTCATATATTGCATTTAGGTCATTCTGTAGGCTTACAATATCATCAGGATTCTTTATTGCCTGAGATAGTTTTGTGTCATCAGCGTAGCTAGTGACAGTGGCTCTCCGAGTGACCGTGGGCATGTCCAGAAGGGCCACTATGAAAGTAGTGGCCCCAGGACAGTTCCTTGCGGAACACCGCTCAGTATTTGTGTTTCCCTAGATAGTTCTCCATTGGCTGC
>NW_026411780.1:0-357 GCF_001194135.2 Octopus bimaculoides | reverse complement strand
CATACATACATACATACATACATGCAAACATACATACATACATACATACAGTTGTGGCCAAAAGTTTGGAGCAATTTTTTAAAAATTAAAATTATGTCCAAGAACATTTCGATTCAAATATTCAATTAGAAGATATTGAATCATTGGATTAGTTATTAGGTAAGTATATCTCTACGTTGCACAGTAATCCCTCGGCTATCGCGTGCGTTGCGTTCCCAAAACCCTGCGATAGGTGAAAATCCGCCAAATAGAAACAGTATAGTACTGATTTTGTTTTTCATTATTTTTATAATTTGTATATATTTATTGCATTATAAATGCAAAACACCACCACGGCGGAATCGACGTACGCTTAAA
>NW_026411779.1:0-212 GCF_001194135.2 Octopus bimaculoides | reverse complement strand
ATATATGTGTGCGCCTGTATGTATTTTGTGTGTAGTTGTGTGTGTATATATATGTATGTATATATAAATATACATACATGTATATACATATATATGTATGCATGTACATACGAATATTTTACTTGTACATGCATTCATATACATATATTCATAGATAGATACATAGATACATAGATAGATAGATAGATAAATAGATAGATAGATAGATAGAT
>NW_026411778.1:0-399 GCF_001194135.2 Octopus bimaculoides | reverse complement strand
TAATAATAATAATAATAATAATAATAATGATGATGATAATAATAATAGTTATCATTTCAAGTAATTAGTTATAACAAATTGAATCACAGAACTTCCTCAGAGCGGAAAAGTAGATAAAATATAAATACAAAGAAAAAGGAGAAAAAGGAGAAAGCGAGGACGTTGATAATCAATTCATGCTACATGTTGATCCACTGTGAAACATTCGGTCGAATGTATCACACTGGGTCAACATGTAGCATCAATTGATTATCAACGTCCTCGCGTTCTCCTTCTCTTTCTTTTTACTTATACTTTATTCACATTTCCACTCTGGTGAATTTCCGTGATTCAATTTGGTATAACTAATTATTTACAATGATTATTATTATTATTATTATTATTATTATTATTATTATT
>NW_026411777.1:0-328 GCF_001194135.2 Octopus bimaculoides | reverse complement strand
TGTGTGTGTGTGTGTGTGTGTGTGTGTGTGTGTGCGAGTGTGTGTGTATGTGTGTATGTGTGTATGTTTGCATGCGCATATATATGGAGTGTTTTAATTGAAATAGCTGTGCATATTTCAAGATTTGAAAATATAGGGAAACGGGAGGGGGTTGGCGCCTATGTTCATTACTGTACACAACGTATATGCTCACTTCTAATAATATGTGCCTTTAGTTTACTCAATAACATCTATTAATTTTGTAAAACTTTGTCTCTGTATATCGGTATGCAAGCATGGACATATCCACACACGCAAACACACACACATATATATATATATGTTTATA
>NW_026411776.1:0-287 GCF_001194135.2 Octopus bimaculoides | reverse complement strand
TGGATGACGTAAAATGATACCTTGATGAATTCTTTACCATGAAACCACCTTAATTCCTTGTAGTTTTGAATGATCAGTTGTTTTTAGCCCATCTTCAGCTTTGCCATGGTCTCACTGCCCCAACATGTATCAGTCAACAAGATAGTGTACCACCATCTTTAACTTTTGGTTTGTCTTTAACTTTTGGAATGAGTTCGCCTGCCATTCGTAACTTCACTTGTTCCCGCTGACCTTTCCCTGCATTACTTATTTGCTTGAAACCACATTCTTGACCAAGTACTTACTCC
>NW_026411775.1:0-336 GCF_001194135.2 Octopus bimaculoides | reverse complement strand
CACACACACACATATATGTATGTGTGTGTATATATATACGTATGTATGTGTATATATTATATATGTATGAATACTCATCGGGTTATTAATATATTCTTACTGTCTTTGAATATTCATTTAGCGATAAGTTTGTAGTCACATGATAGATTTTTTTTCCTGAACTGTATCCGGTTCTGAGGAGAAACCCAGGACTTAGCATGTCACGTGTGTGTGTATATGTGTAGGTTGACTAATATATACATATATAGATACATACTTCACATATATGCATTCACATTTATATATATGTACGTGTGTTTGTGTGTGTGTATGTATATATATATATATATATATATA
>NW_026411774.1:0-320 GCF_001194135.2 Octopus bimaculoides | reverse complement strand
ATATATATATATATATATACATACATATAAATACATACATATATATGCATATATATACACATATATGTTTCTATGTGGCCTGCTTGTTTGTTGCACCTTGTTTACCATTTTGTCCATGTTCTTTTGCCACGTCATGTATCTATATGTACATGTGGATGAACGTATATACATACATGTACATATATATGCATATACTCATATATTGTTTATATATATACATACATAGATAGATAGATAGATAGATATCCATACAGATATAATATTCATACATATAAATGCATATCACACACACACTCAGTGTGTGTGTGTGTGTGTGTGTG
>NW_026411773.1:0-281 GCF_001194135.2 Octopus bimaculoides | reverse complement strand
TACGTTTATGCATAGTTGAGGTTTGTTAGCGGTATGTACGCGTTGCGAACAGAATGCTAAGACAATCAGTTATTTCATTCATCATTTTCTTTATAGCCTTCACCGGTTATTTACATTATATATATATCTGCTCAAAAGTTTTCTAAGTGAAACTAACATATTGTATTTTTAAATATTTGTTAGAAGGCAATCTTTATCGCCAACTTAACTTGGATGTTGTGTCAGAACTCCCTCTTTCATTCTCTCCCTAATATATATATATATATGTATATATATATGTA
>NW_026411772.1:15376-16300 GCF_001194135.2 Octopus bimaculoides | reverse complement strand
ATATATATATATATATATATATATATATATATATGTAAGAGTGTATATCAATACATATGTACATAAAAGAAACATATACGAACAAACGTACTCACGCAAACAGACACACACATATATATATATATACACATACATGCACACACTCACACACACATGCATATGTATATACAAAAGTACATATACATCTGAAGTGGTATATATAATATATATGTATGTATGTATGTATGTATGTATGTATGTATGTATACACACGTGTCTGAGTCTATCTATACTCAACCACGTCTGTATAAGTGTGTGTGTATGTGTGTGTATGAATGTGACCTTCCTGTGTTCATGTGTGTGTGTGTGTGTGTGTGTGTGTCTGTATGTATTTTGCTCTTGTATGTATGAGTCTAAATATACCAAAACAGCTTTGCTGCATACGCGAAGACTTAATACGACGAAGTTGCTCTGTCGCCATGATGGAGTTTTTATCGTCTGCTTCTTTCGATTGAAATGGCGTAGAAATAAATGACAAGGAAAGAGATTAACAGAGCGATTTCACACACAGACACACACACACACACACACATACACACACACACACACACACACACACACACACACATACACACAGAGACACACACACACAGACAGACACCAACACACATACACACACACATATACACAGAAACACACACAGACACACACACACAGACACACACACATGCTCACCGCCTATACATCCCTTCAGCTACACACACAAACACAAATATGTATATATACATACGTACGTACATACATAGATATTGATGTGTGTGTGTATATATATATATACATGCATACACACACATACTGACAATCATATCTACAGAGAGAAATTCAGAAACACTCGCGGACATAAAAGTACGGATGATGAGAAGTCGAATGTCTTAGACAAACACT
>NW_026411772.1:13683-15245 GCF_001194135.2 Octopus bimaculoides | reverse complement strand
ATATATATATTCATGCGCATAAATGTGAAGATATATATATATATATAGCATTCTGTATTTTTTTTTTTATTTAATGTGGATACATGGTATAAAGCCACAAAACTGTAATATTAGTCTCGAGACAGCACCTCGTACGCACGTATAGTGCTATAAGGCATAGACGAGGAGCATCCAGCGGCGGTGTAGTCTTGCATCATCGCCAGTAGCATCTGTAGACTAGACTAATAACTGCAAGCTTGTCAAATTTCGGCTTTGCTGATAGTGGAAAAAAAATAAAAAAACAAAACAAAAAAATCTCGTGATCAACAAAGCAGTGGCGTCGCAAATGGGAAAGAAGCCATTTTCGTGCCCTCCTTTGATCAACAGATGATGCAGATGATGATAATGATGATGATGAGGGTAGTGGTGGTGGTGGTGGTGGGAAAATCGGATAGCACAGAAGAAAGTGATGCTTCAACTAGCTCTAGATGGAAAAAGTGCTGCGAATTTTTCTCAGTTTATCATTTTTTATTAGCGACAGAATAGGTGGCGAACTCTCAGAAACGTTAGCAAGAGTAAAAACTCGTCTAAGCTCAGAGAAACACATTTGCCCAGATGAATACCTAGATTATCGCTCATATCACTACAATTCTCCAAATCTATCAAAACTTTTAAATGACTTCCAGCATTTCACATAGCAGGAAAGGACATGATGCTCGAAAAAGAGAGGTCTGAAGGAGTGAATTACGGAAGTATTGCGTAAGTTCACGAAACAGCCATACGAAATCTTCACTGATTGTACAACAATAGCATTTATCAATAAGGTATTGACTACTTTCGTGTCCTATTTATGTTAAATTTAATTATATGCTCTTTACGTCATAAGAACTTTATAAACTTTGAAGTAGAACGTGGAATAATTCTTTTCCGGAATTTCGGATCTCGAAGTTTTAATTTTAAAGCTATAAATTATGGGAAGCAAATTCTGAATTGAAAAACAGTGGACATTGTCTGATTTTTCTATCTAAAAATCGTTATCAAAGACAATATTTGCATGCTTTTGTTTGTAGCTTCGTGTGCGCTTCGAGATTCAGTTTTCCACAAAAGGAATCGCAAACACACACACACACACACACACACACACACATATATATAACTACTTACACATAAGTATATATATGTATCTATCACTCTCCCTCTGTCTTCCCCTCTCTCTCTATATATAAATAAATATATATGGGTATCTATCTATCTATCTATCTATCTATCTATCTATCTATCTATCTATCTATCTATCTATCTATCTATCTATCTATTTATATATATATGTGTGTGTATGTGTTTATATACATATACGTATATGTACATATACATATACATGTATACATGTATATATGTATATACATATATATATAAATGTGCACACATATGTCTATGTGTGTGTGTGTATACATATATATATATATATATATATATAATATATATATGTGGATATACATAAATATTTATACAACAAATATAGTTAGAGATATATAGTGTGTGTATATATATATATATATATATATATATATATATATATATAT
>NW_026411772.1:10590-13516 GCF_001194135.2 Octopus bimaculoides | reverse complement strand
TTCTTATTTTATGATAATTTTTATTATCGATCTCAATTTCATGCTTTAATCGGTTTTGTGTTCATTGATTAATTATAGCCATTAGGGTGTGTGTGTGTGTGTGTATATATATATATGCGTGTGTGTGTGTATATATATATATGCGTGTGTGTGTGTGTGTGTGTGTATATATATATGCGTGTGTGTGTGTGTGGAAGAGTGTATATATTTGTGTGTTTGTGTGTGCATGTGTGTGTGTCTGCGTTTCTTGTGTGAGTGTGGAAGTTTGTATATGCGTGTGTGAGAGTGCATGTGTGTGTGCGTGTGCGAATGTGCGTGTATGTGTATGTACAGTGTGTGTGTGTGTGTGTATTTGTATGTATGTATGTTTGTATCTGTATACATGTGTATGTATGTATGTATGTATGTATGTATACCTGTCTATGTATGTGTCTATGGATGTGTGTATGTTTGTATATTTGTATGCATGTATGTATGTATGTGTGTGTGTATGTATGTTTGTTTGTATGTTGTATGTATGTATATATGTATGTGTGTATGCGCGTGAATTATTGTGTGTATGCATGGA
This sequence comes from Octopus bimaculoides, assembly GCF_001194135.2. Lineage (NCBI taxonomy): Eukaryota > Metazoa > Mollusca > Cephalopoda > Octopoda > Octopodidae > Octopus > Octopus bimaculoides. Next base: position 12,948 of record NW_026411772.1, on the reverse strand, counting down.
TTTGTGCATGAGGGTGTTTATGTGGTGGTCACGGGGATAGTGGTACTATTGTTGTGTGGCGGCTGTTGTCGTGTGCTGGCAGTAGTCTGCAGTGGTAGTGGTAATTGTAGTCTTGGTAGTAGTTTTAGTGGTGGTGGTGGTGGTGGTGGTAGCGTTGGTGGATGTGGTGGTGTTGGTTACGGTAACGGTAGCTGCGGTAGCGGTGGTAGTTGTAGTTGTGGTTGTGGTAGTGATTGAGGTTGTGGTAGTGGTAGTGGTGGTGGTTGTGGTAGTAGTGGTTGTGGTATGGTATAGTTGTGGTGGTAGTTGTAGTTGTGGTGGTGGTTGTGATTGAGGTTGTGGTAGTGGTAGTGGTGGTGGTTGTGGTATGGTATAGTTGTGGTGGTAGTGGTGGTTGTGGTGGTGTTGTTAATAGTGGTTTTCCTGACGATGTAGGCGTGGGTGGCGATCGGCACTGTTGCAGTGGTGGTAGTATCCATTGGTAGTGGTGGTGGTAGTTATGATAGCGGTGGTTGTAGCAGCGGTGGTAGTGGTGCTATGGGGGGGGGACCAGAAAGAGGTGGGGGTGCTGGTTGAGGATGCTCTGTAGAATGGAAGTGTTGATGGTGGTGTGATGGAGTGTGTCTCTTTCTTTGTAGTAGTAGTAGTAGTAGTAGTTGTAGCAGCCGTGGTAGTAGTAGTTGTAGTGGCAGTTGTAGTAGCAGCCGTGGTAGTAGTAATAGTAGTAGTAGCATCCGTGGTAGTGGTGGTAGTAGTAGTAGTAGTAGTAGTAGTAGTAGTAGTAGCAACTGTGGTAGTAGTTGTAGTGGCAGTAGTAGTAGTAGTCGTAGTAGTAGTAGTGGTAACCCCCACACAATTTACGTGTCATTGTATTGTCCCCTTCATCTTTTGCCCTTGTGGCAAATAAATGAAATTATTATTATCATGAATTGTAGTAGTAGTAGTAGTAGTAGTTGTAGTAATAGTAGTAGTAGTTGTAGTAGTACTTATTGTAGTAGTAGTAGTAGTAGTAGTAAGGGTATTGCTATCATTATTGTTATTATTATTATTATTAGTAGTAGTAGCTGTTGTAGTTGTGTTGGTGCGTGGATATTAAAAAAAAAAACGGACATTAAAAACGAAAGGAACTTTCTCTTGTGTGCCATAGTAATAATGACATAATGATAATAATGTTAATAATAATAATAATGATAATAATGATGTTGATAATCATAATAATAATGATGATGATGTTAATAATAATAATAATAATAATAATAATAATAATAATATTAATGTTAATAATAATAATAATAATGTTAATAATAATAATGATGATAATAATAATACTAATGTTAATAATAATAATGATAATAATAATGATGATAGTAATAATAATAATGTTAATAATAATAATGATGATGATGTTAATAATAATAATAATAATGTTAATAATAATAATGATAATAATAATGGTGGTGATGGTGGTGAGGATAATGATAATAAGAGCAAGAGAGAGACAAGCGAAAGTGTCTCTCGTCAAAAGACGACTTCCTTGATATTAAGGGCGGTGCGTTGTCATAGTAACGGAAGCTGGGTAGGCGTACGGAGGCTGCGATCATTATTTCTTGTTGTCGTCATTCTTTCTCGATTCCATCATCATCATCATCGTCATCATCATCATCATTGTCATCATCATCGTCATCATCATCATCATCGTCGTCATCATCATCATTGTCATCATCACCATCATCATCATCATCATCATCATCATCGTCATCATCATCACCATCATCATCATCATCATCTTCCCTTTTTTTCACTCTTTCACCTCCTCCACCATCACCACACCATTCACATCATCATCATCAACAGCATCATCATCATCATCAACATCATCATCATCATCATCATCGCCGCCATAGTTGTAGTCTCCTTTTATTTTATTTTTCATCGCCTTCTCTTGTAACCACCACCACCACCACCACCACCACCACAACCACCATCAACAGCATCATCATCATCATCGTCACCTCCAGAATCAGAATCATCACTACATGGAACACTAATGCCAACCACAATCGCCGACCTTCACCATCACCAACACCCTCATCATCACCACCACCACCACCACCACCAATTTCATCATCTGTCCTCCACATTGTTGCGTCGTCGTCGTTGTCATAATCATTGTCATCACCATCACCATCACCACCACCATCACCACCACCACCACCACCACCGCCATTATCATTACCACTACCACCAACTTCTTTTCCTCCGTCTTCCTTTTCTATTGGACTTTCCTCTGTCCCCTGTTTCTGAAGAAGAGCGTCTGCTCGAAACGTTAAACTATCTTTCTTTCTTTCCCTGAGCGTC
>NW_026411772.1:8597-10295 GCF_001194135.2 Octopus bimaculoides | reverse complement strand
ACCACCACCACCACCACCATCATAATCACTAAGATCACAGTCGATACTATCACCACCACCACTACTACCTCCACAACAACTGTAGCAGTAACAACAACAAAAGCAACAAAGACGACAACAACAATAAAAACAACATAAACAATATCAACCCCAAAAAAACAAACAAAAGACAACAGAGACCTCATCATCATCATCATCATTATCGTTACCATCATCAGCAACTGCAACAAAAGGAACAGCTGAAATAACAAAAAACAACAACAACAAATAGAAAAGCAATAAAAACAACAACAACAGCAACATCAGCAGCAACAACAACAACAAAAAAGAAAACAACAAAACAACATTAGAAAAAAATAAAAAATTTCTCTGAAACCCACGTGATTATCTGTTTCATTGTTACGTCACGCCACGACGCTCTGAACGCCAACTGCTCGGCACCTCCCCCCCACCACCTCTTTCCGACCATCTCCGTTCATTTCCGCCATTCGTCGCCCGTCCACGCCCTTTCACTGCCAGGAGAGTACCAGCCGCAGGGCAGACTTGTCGTCATCACCGTTGTATTCGTCATCGTCATCACCGTCATTATCATCATCGTCTTCATTATCACGATCATCATCATCATCACCATCACCATCGTCATCACCGTCATCACCATCATCATCATTAGCGTCATCACCAGTGTCATCATCATCATCATCATCACCATCGTCATCGGCATCAACGTCATCCTCATCATCATCACCATCATCTTCATTATCATAACCATCATCATCATTATCTTTAGCGTCATCAACATCATCCTCATCATTTCCATCATCATCACCATTAATGTCATCATCATCATCATCATCAACATCACGATCATCATCAGCATCATCTTTAGCACCGTCATCGTCATCATGACCACCATCGCCATCATCATCGTCATGACCATCAACATCATCATTATCATCGTCGTCGTCGTCATCATCATCATCAACACCGTCGTCATCGACATCGTCATCATTACCATCATCATAATCATTATCATAATCATCACCATCATCATCATCATCATCATCATCATTGATACCAACGTCATCATCACCACCTTCATCATCATTGATACCAACGTCATCATCACCACCTTCATCATCATCATCATCAACAACAACACCCTCGTCGTTATCATCATCATCTTTTCCCGTCGTCATCATCATCATCATCATTAATTCTCTGTCATTTATAATGATATGCATGGAATTAATTTCCTCATGCTTTGTCTAAAACTTCTATAACGGGGGAGGCTTAAAGCTTGTGCCTTTTAAATACATGAAATTCATGTTGTACACACGGACAAATATGAAAATACGCCAGTTTACGAAGAACGCAATGACAGAAACCCCGAACGGAAACGAACAACGTCTGTGCCGTTTCCTGGACAGTTGTGGTGCAATTGCACCAGAGTGACTCTCCGACTTTCAACCGTTCCAATTAGAGTCTTTCATCGTTTAGGAATTTATTCGAATGTAGATGACACCAGCCCTAAGTAATCCACCATCACCACCATCACCTTCTCCGCCACCATCACCACCACCACCACCGCCATCACCATCACAACTACCACCATCACCACAACCATCACCGCCCCCTCCCCACCACCACCACTGCCACACACCACCCTCACCGCCATCATCACCATCACCGTCGCCCCCA
>NW_026411771.1:0-236 GCF_001194135.2 Octopus bimaculoides | reverse complement strand
TAAGCTTTTATTGTCGTCATTTGAACAATGATATGACTTTCCCATTCTTATAATTTATGTAAATGCTTCGAAATACGTCAACCTCGATCTAACAGTGAAGAAAGTTTTTGTCGTGATCATCTCTACCTTTTTTTTACGGGTTTCTCTCATGAGTCATTTTCTAATTTAAGACAGATGGATTGATTGGATAGATAGAGATCGATTGAGATACGTTTGTGTGTGTGTGTGTGTGTGTG
>NW_026411770.1:0-406 GCF_001194135.2 Octopus bimaculoides | reverse complement strand
TTTTTGCCAGCTGAGTGGTGTGGAACAACATGAAATAAAGTGCCTTGCTCAAGGATATAGCACATTATGTAACTGATTAAATTGATCCCAGTTTAATTGATTAAATCGATCCCAGTATAATCAACTAAATCAATCGTAGTATATGACTGGTATTCTGTTGACTCCAAAGGAATGAAAAACAAAGTTGACTTTGGTGGGGCTTGAACTAAGAACCTTGAAATATAGAGAACTAGAATAAATACTGTATGGCATTTAACCAGTTTGCCAGTTCAAAGAATTTTTGAAAGTTGGTCCTAAACGTCCATGCTGGTTTTCAGACTTTCAGTTAGCCTTTATTTTATATATTTTGAGTAATACACAGTTTTCCTTTCGGAAGTTCCAAGTTACTCTGATGGTTGCAAAAAAA
>NW_026411769.1:0-283 GCF_001194135.2 Octopus bimaculoides | reverse complement strand
CTTTTGAAGTATTGTTGTCTCTATAGATTTGATTAGATTTTGTAATGTTGAGATGATGTCAGGGGTTTGATTAACTGTTTTAGCCTCCAGGAATCCATTTAGGTATAAATGTGATTGCTCGACTTTGTCAGTTAGGGTTGAGAGTTTGGAGGAGATTTCTTGTAGTTCTTTTAGGATACTTTGGTCCAATAAGTTGTCCGTTTGTTGTGACTTGGGTGGCATTTTCCGGACTAGTGTGGTGTTAATATATAATAAAGTAAAGTTGTGGAATACCGTACGAGTG
>NW_026411768.1:0-345 GCF_001194135.2 Octopus bimaculoides | reverse complement strand
TTATATGTAGGTACATGTATATTAATATGAACATGTGTATCTCCATATATATGTATGTTCACACATATATATACAATTTATTGTGTGTGTGAATTTATATGTATATGTGTGTGCCCCTTTTTTTTCACATGTATGGGTATATTTGTAGAGTTGTTATATGTATACCTTAATCGTATATCTATCTGAATTACTGTATTTATATACTCATGTAAATATGCCTCTACACACATATGACTAAGCATACACACACTCTTCTCCTTATTAGATTATCTTTCTTCTATATTATGTGTAAATATTTGTACACTTATGTGTACCCTTCTATTCATAGTTTTTTCTTATATTTAT
>NW_026411767.1:0-401 GCF_001194135.2 Octopus bimaculoides | reverse complement strand
GACTGCCAAAGTGGCGTTTGACTGAACAAAACGTTACTGCCAAAGTGGCGGTTGACTGGACAGAACGTTACTGCCACGGTGGAGTTGACGGCTGACGTCATGTCACTCAAAGTGCTGCCAGAGTTAGTGATGATCTCCAAGTTTAGTAGGAAGTTAAATTCAACATTTGTCAAAGATAATAAAAGACGAAGGGACTGTATGTGTTTATTCAACGTGCAAGAAATAGCAATCAAATCTCTTTTAAATCCCGCCTACACTCTTATAAAAGGAAGTACAGATTGAGTCATGTAGTCCTAGATACACTATGACCGAAAAACAAAGCAGAAGCTAAGAGGGTTTGTTTACGGTTGGAGTTCTTTCATCATTCACGTTTTTGTTCAGAACTGACCTGTGACTAAACA
>NW_026411766.1:0-324 GCF_001194135.2 Octopus bimaculoides | reverse complement strand
GTGTGTGTGTGTGTGTGTGTGTGTGTGTGTGTGTGTGTGTGTAGGGGTAGCTACATATATGTATGTGAATATGCACAAATATATTTATAGATTTTACTCTATTTCATTATGTTTCAAGTGGTTGCTATAGTGATTCTGCATCTTTTCTATCTCAATTTTTTATATTGAAGAAATATATATGCTGGAGATATTTTATGTAACAGTTTCAAACTAGAAATGGCTTCATTTATCTCTTGCTTTATTTCTTTATTTCTTTCTTTATCTATTTATTCATTTATTTATTTCTATAAGTTATAAACATCAAATCAAAATTCAAACCTTATT
>NW_026411765.1:0-234 GCF_001194135.2 Octopus bimaculoides | reverse complement strand
AATTGGTACTTTCTTCAATAATTGTGCTAGATCATCATAAAACTGTCCTATAGTGTCATCAGAATGAGACATAGTTGGCGTATAAATACTGACAACGATAACAAACCTACCTCTTGTCAGTTTTATACGGCATGACATGATTCGTCCAGATATACCACTTGGAAATTCTGCAATGGAGGATACCAAAGAATTCTTGAGAGCAAATCCAACACCAGATTCTCTACGCTGACCTTC
>NW_026411764.1:0-295 GCF_001194135.2 Octopus bimaculoides | reverse complement strand
TGTGTGTGTGTGTGTGTGTGTGTGTGTGTGTATGTGTGTGTGTTTTCTCTTTCATTCGTTTCAGTGTTAAGGATACGGTCATGCTGGGGCACCGCCTTGAAGATTTTTCAGTCGGATGAATTGACTCTGATAATTGATTTTCTAAAATTCTGGTACTTATTCTATACGACCCTTTTGTTGAACAGCTAATGTTAAACAGATGTAAACACACCAACAACGGTAGAAAGTATGGGGAACACACAGAAAGACGCATACTTACTTAAATGTATGTGTGTGGTGGGGGTGTAGGTAATTA
>NW_026411763.1:0-216 GCF_001194135.2 Octopus bimaculoides | reverse complement strand
ACGTGAAGAGAGCACAGCATAAAGACGGAAAGTCATGGTGGTGCTCCAGCGTGACCACAACCATTTGGCTGAAACGCATAAATAAATAAATACATATGTACATATATACATATATATATATATACATATGTACATATATACATATATATGTACATATATACATATATATCCCTACAACCCAAACACAAAACAATTTCTCAAATATCATCATTTCTA
>NW_026411762.1:0-405 GCF_001194135.2 Octopus bimaculoides | reverse complement strand
AAGATCAATGGTTCTATTCTCTAGATTCCTTTGGAGAAATATAAAATCATATCAAAGCGTTCTTGCGTTTCTTATCTACCATACGATTACAACTTAAATGCATAGAATTTCAATCAGCATAGAATGTTTAATTATTTCAAGTAATTAATACAATTAGAATAATTTTGAATCAATCTTATTTAACAATATAACTTAGTCTATCAAAATGTTATGTATAATATATATTTGTGCGTATATGTGTTTATATCATTATTAGTAGTAAATATCACATATTACGTGTATGTATATTGTTAGTATTAGTAAATGTGATACGTAATCTGTGCAAATATCTCTGTCGCATTCAATCTGGGGTGAAATAGTTTCATTTGCCATGCTTGTATCTCATCTGTGTAGGTTTTCATATGA
>NW_026411761.1:0-327 GCF_001194135.2 Octopus bimaculoides | reverse complement strand
ATCTTTCAGTATATATGTATACAAGTGTGTGCTTTAACTCCAGCATTAGAGCATTTTAGCTTTTATTTCTAGCAATGTAGGTGTTTCTAAAGCCATAGTCACATTTAGTGACAGTTATAGTTTTCCTTTATGGTGAAATATTGCAAAATGTTGTCTACATTAATCTTCTGTATACACATTAGTGATTTGCTAAATCATCCATAGATTTCCTATGATGAAAACATAATATACTGATAGAGAATTAAGCAGTCCTTCAGTTTTTCTAAACCCTGTAAAAGGACTTGGAAGGTTGGGCCTCCAACCAGGCCTTATGTGATACACTTGAAG
>NW_026411760.1:0-2069 GCF_001194135.2 Octopus bimaculoides | reverse complement strand
ATCTATCTATCTATCTATCTATCTATCTATCTATCTACCCATCTATCTATGTATCTATTGCTTGAATGTTACAGAATTTATCTCAAGATCTTTAGACATTTCTCTATGTCTGGACAGGTACAACCAGCTCGTTTGTGCATATGATACTTTCATGAATAGAAAAAGGGTAGGTATTGTCAATAGTTGCAGTCTACTATTGGTTTCGTCAATGGCTAATCTGCTCAAATTTCTTTCAAATTTCTTTGCAGCGCAAGAAGTTAATGATAAAAGTGAACAGTGAGACTGGAGATAGCAGCAATGTAGATTTATGCGGCTATTAATACGATCATCTCACTTTATTTGTTACTGATGCTGATTGAAGTTATGATATAACCATGTTGGATTTGTTCTCCACCAAATATTTAATGAGGATTTGTGTAATTGAACATTTTTTTTTCATGTAGGTGCTGAAAATTCCCTGGGTTTGAATAAAAGAAAATACAGGAAGATTAGTTAATTATGATTTAATTCAACATATCCCCCTTTCAGATTCACACACTTATTGCAGCGTTCCTTCAGTTATTCTAAACCCTGTAAAAGAACTTGGAATTTTGGGCCTCCACTCAAGCCTTTCCCGAAACCCTTAAAGCCAGGAACTTTTCACCCCTCACCCACGTATTTGTGATCAATGGCTCTTGTTGTCGTGTAGCCTTGTCTAATCGAGCGAACGTCTATTTCAAAATTATTTCAGTTGCGACCAACACATTTATTTCTGCAGTTATCTGAACACCACTTTGTTCTGTGTGTCCATTTTTTTCGTGATAGTAGGGTTTGATTGAGAGATTTTAGCTGCCATTTATAGCTGGTCCAGTAACCATGTTGAAACCATCTCGTAGTGTATTGTGGTCTATGTCTTTGGTGACAGTGGTGGTAATGCGGTCTGATGAGGGTGTAATTACTTTTAGTCTATCTCAATATATTATTTTTATATATCACATCTTCAGCTATAAACGTAAGTCAATACTAAATGTTATCATTAACATTGCCGCAGATGATTAACGATTAATAATGGATATATTGTTAACACAAAGGACAATAGCAAATATTATTAGATGACGAATGATTTCTGTTTCTTTTTTGCAGTGGTAACAGTTCTTTTAATTCGGAAGTCACAATATGTTTTACTGTTTGGAACAAATTGTTTGATATATTGCGATATATTGAATAGAAATGAGATGAAGATTAAACGTATGGGATATTATTATTGTGATAAGTGTATCTGGAATTATTTTCTGTAGAAATAGCCAGTGATTTGGAATTATTGACCAAAGAATATAAGCTGCTTGTACATTGGTCAGAATCGTTACATCGTCTCATAGATATGGCACTGAGGAAAGTATCCTCTAGTATGGCCCCGGGCTGACAAATGCTTTTTGAGTGAATTCGACAGATAGAAACTGTGTGGAAGCCCGTCATATCTGTGTGTGTGCCTGTACCCTCCTCACCGTTTGACAACCGGTGCTGGTTAGCTTACATCATCGTAAACTGGTGGATCTGAAAAAGAGACTACCAGATTAATTAAAAAGAAAACACTGGGATCAATTTGTTCAACTAGAGCCATTCAGGGTGGAATCCCTCCATAGCAGAAGTCAAATGACTGAAAAAAGTTTTAAAAAAGTTAAAATAAAATAAATATCCTGTCAATGGCATTGTCTTGGCAAATATCAGGCAACGTATTTACCATCCTATTTACAACCATTAAAATCTGGAGACATAGTGGCGGGAATACGTTGGCATTACGTGAGGAATGGAAACCATTATCTAGTGATTTTCACCATAGATATATTTCTTTTATAAATAGATGACACATACATGTACCGAGTTGGTTACGCTTCACTGCAAGAGAAATACAGATGAATAAAAGTTTATGATTCACTTCAGTATACATTGATTAATGGTCAGTTAATATGTGTTGGAAATCCTCCTTAGGCATCTTAGGTGACTAAACAGCTTTACTGATAGAAAGAACTGGTAACAGATGATGTTCTCTATGTGGCTTGTGTGTTTTCTCGTCTACGTTTTGTTTGCAA
>NW_026411759.1:0-246 GCF_001194135.2 Octopus bimaculoides | reverse complement strand
TTATTGTTGTTGTTGTTGTTGTTGTTGTTGTTGTTGTTGTTGTTGTTAACGTTGTCGTCATCGACGTCATTGTAATTATTACCATTATCTTTGATATTGTTTGCAGCTCTTTCATGCGAGTTTTCACTGCACCACCAGGTGCAACATCTTTCCCATATTGTGTAGGCTGCATTGTAGTTTCGGAATTTATAATTGCACTTGTATATTACATCACGTTTGTGCATTTTCATTTACTGTTGTGATGCT
>NW_026411758.1:114-303 GCF_001194135.2 Octopus bimaculoides | reverse complement strand
ATTCCTCGTTTTGTATGCCTCTATATGTGCATCCATGCATTTATGTATTTATGCTTGCACGTATGTATGTATCCACGCATCTATATATATATGTATATCTATACAGATGTATGCATATATCTATGTAAATAGCTATGCATGTGTGCTTGCATGTAGGCATGCATGTAAGTATATATGTATGTATGTTTA
>NW_026411758.1:0-104 GCF_001194135.2 Octopus bimaculoides | reverse complement strand
GTGTGCTTGCATGTAGGCATGCATGTAAGTATATATGTATGTATGTTTATATGTATTTACTACGCATGTATGCATGTATGTATGTATTTATGTAAGTAGGTAGG
>NW_026411757.1:0-660 GCF_001194135.2 Octopus bimaculoides | reverse complement strand
TAACTTTTCTTTATAGTAATCAATGTATAATATAATACAATATGATATTCATATTTTTTTAATTTATATCTATATTTTATAATTGCATTATATATTTCATTTATATATGTATATATATAAATATATATAGGATATTTTTATGTATATATATGTAGTATTTTTATACCATCTTATATCCTTTCAGATTTTTTCATAATGCTTGTAATTTTTTATATAAATATATTTTTTCAAGGCTTTTAATATCTTTATTTTTTTAGCCCTTAATCTTTGGTTTTGATTCAATAGAAAATGTGCACCCCTACTTGGATGATATTTGAATTTTATTATAGGTTCATTGTTGAGTAGTTTTATCATGACCACCATAACATTATGTTAGGAAGAAGCAATGTAATGTGAGGTTTCTATTTTATCTAAAAGTCCCCCACTTTTATGGCTTAGATTGCTTTATCTTTCTTCTCTTATATGATCCTTAAATCCTTTTCTAAATTTTGATGTTTTAATATATAAATTTTGCTAAGCTTTGATGCACATTTTTTTCCCGTAGTCTTAATTCCCACACTTAGATCTCACTGTGACCTCTTTTGTTTCCCATTTTGTTTTTTCATCTTTTCCCTTTCTGTATATATATATATAATCAAAATAAGCAACAAGGATATCCAA
>NW_026411756.1:0-286 GCF_001194135.2 Octopus bimaculoides | reverse complement strand
TGTGTGTATATATATATATATATATATATATGTATATATATGTATGTATGACTATGTGCGTATATGTGCATATATAATCACAGGTGTGTGTCTATACATGTGTATACATATATAAGTTAATATATGCATGTTTATATATATGTATGTATGTATGAATGCATGTGTATGAATGTATATATATGTATATATATATGTATAGTTATACGTACATATTCGTAAGTATCTATCTCTCTCTGCCTCTCTTTTTCTCTATTTATTTAATATATATATAAATATATATATATAT
>NW_026411755.1:0-526 GCF_001194135.2 Octopus bimaculoides | reverse complement strand
ACATGGTTCTGGGTTCAGTCCCACTGCATGGCACCTTGGTCAAATGTCTTTCACTATAGCCTTAGGCCAACCAAAGCCGTGTAAGTGGATTTGGTAGATGAAGACTGAAAGAAGCCCATCATGTGCATGCGTGTGTGTATGCTTTTCACATAAAATAACTTTGGTATAATTAAGCTGATGTTTCGAATGTAAATTAACATGAAATTTTAATGAAAGGCTTTAACCATCTCACTGTGAAATTAAATTTCATGATTCTCCTAGTAATGAACTTAAATATCTGCCAAAAAAAAAAATTGGTAATTTTCTGCAGGTCACATTGGCTCAGTAAATTTGACATATATCCACAAAAAAAAAAGAAAAGTTTTAAACATTACATTCCTCAACAAAAGATTGGTATACTAAACTGCTTTCTGCACTTAAGGGTAACAAAATTTTGAGTGGATATACCTGATTTCTGCAGGAAAAAAGTTAATGACTATACTCTTTTTTTTTTACTTGTTTCAGTCATTTGACTGCGGCCATGCTG
>NW_026411754.1:0-429 GCF_001194135.2 Octopus bimaculoides | reverse complement strand
ATGCATCCGTATGTATATATGTATTGTATGTATGTATGCATGTATGTCTGTCTGACTGTCTGTCTGTCTGACTGTTTGTCTGTCTGACTGTTTGTCTGACTGTTTGTCTGACTGTCTGTCGGTATGTATATGCATATATATGCATATATAAATATGTGTGCATGTGTGTGAGTGTATATATATATAAATATATATATATATATGTATATATATATAGGCGCAAACGTAGTTGTGTGATAAGAAGACCGCTTCGCGACCACGTGGTCCCAGGTTAAGTTCCACTGCATGGTACCTTGCGCAAGTGTCTTCTGCTATATCCTCGGGCTGACCAATACCTTGTGAATGGATTTGGTAGACGGAATCAGAAAGAAGCCAGCCTTATATGTATATATATGTGTGTGTGTATATATATATGTGTGTGTGTATATA
>NW_026411753.1:0-359 GCF_001194135.2 Octopus bimaculoides | reverse complement strand
TTGATTTGCTCGACTAAAGGTGGTACTCCAGCATGGCCGCAGTTAAATGACTGAAACAAATAAAAGATTATATCTTAAAGGTGATCAAGTTAATGTCCGGTGAAACAAAGAGCAATGGTGTCGCATACACAAAGGTTTTAGCCTCGGGACGTCTCGTCAGTCTCTAAAGCCGTAGACGTCTGCGAGGCGAAGGCCTTTGTAGATGTGAAAGCATCGGTCACTCTATCACCGGACATTAATTTCATTACTTTTAATACATTACTAACCTATTCTTTAAAGTGCGCTTCTTTTTCGGATATAGGATATATTGAATATATATATATATATACACACACATATATATATACACATATATATAT
>NW_026411752.1:0-338 GCF_001194135.2 Octopus bimaculoides | reverse complement strand
CACTTTATACGGTATGCTGGAGGCTTTCATGTGGCATCACATGGATGCTTTTGCATGGCACTGCATGGATGTTTTTATGTGGCACTGCATGGGTGCTTTCACATGACACTGCATGCACACTTTATGTGTCACCTCATGAGCACTTTTACATGTCACCAGATGGACACTTTTACATGGCACTGCCATGAGTACTTTAAACGGTAAAGATCAGTCTTAAAACTCCTGTTGCGGGATACATGTGTGCTTGTGCATAGCCCGGTGTCAGATATGTCCCTTTGTCATCTCGCCTGAAGGATTCAGCTTCCTGAGGTCTTTATATATATATATATATGTATATA
>NW_026411751.1:538-839 GCF_001194135.2 Octopus bimaculoides | reverse complement strand
TTGTGTTTCTGTTTGTGTAACTGTGTATATTCTGTTTTTGCTCAAGCGTAAATATATTTGTGTGTGTGCATGTAAAGGAATTCGTGTGTGTTCCAGAGTGTATATTTTCCTCAGTATACATACATGTAGATCTAGCTATGTATGTTTACGCGTGTGCAAGTAATTAGCCATATATGTAAAGTTCATACAAGTATGTATCTCTTTATATATGTGTGTGGAATCATGCCTGTTTATATGTGTAAATATTTGCGTATACGATTGTATATGTATGCCAGCTCATGTGCGTGTGTGTGTGTTTCTA
>NW_026411751.1:356-528 GCF_001194135.2 Octopus bimaculoides | reverse complement strand
ATACGATTGTATATGTATGCCAGCTCATGTGCGTGTGTGTGTGTTTCTATAAGTGTAAGTAATGAACACTGCATGTACACATGTACATCTATGTATGTGTATGTTGCTATTTGAGTTTGAACCTTTCCGTGACTCTGATTTTTCATTTGCTTCTCGGTGTGTATATGTGTGT
>NW_026411751.1:0-346 GCF_001194135.2 Octopus bimaculoides | reverse complement strand
TTTCCGTGACTCTGATTTTTCATTTGCTTCTCGGTGTGTATATGTGTGTGTATGTGTGTGTTACGGTCCGTGTGTACATATGGATGTGAGTATACGAGTAGGTGTGTAGCATGTATTTTTTTGTCGAGGCCTATGTATGTATATAGGTATACGTATATGTGTGTTTGTGAGTGTGTGTGTGCGTTTGTTTGTGTGTGTGTGTGTGTTGATAAATGTAACGTACCACCTGAGTGTGTATGCGTATAATTCTCCTCATTTCTATATCGGTGGTCTACATGTGGAAGTCAATGCAAATATGCATATCAATGCACTATGTATGTGCGTATTCAAATGTATATACGCTATC
>NW_026411750.1:0-251 GCF_001194135.2 Octopus bimaculoides | reverse complement strand
GGTGATGATGATGATGGTGGTGTTGGTGGTGGTAGTGACAGTAGTAGCACTGATAATGGTGGCAATTATGGTGATGATGATGATGATATTTGTGTTGTACGTGGTGGTGGTGGTGGTGGGATGGTCATGGTAGTCATGGTGGTCATGACGGTGATGTTCATGGTGATGATGATGATTATAGTTGTGTTAGTGGTAGCAGCATTGATGACAATGATGATGATGACGGTGATGTTGGTAGCAATAATAACAAT
>NW_026411749.1:0-216 GCF_001194135.2 Octopus bimaculoides | reverse complement strand
TTGAGAGGACAAACAACGACAGACAAACGGATTAAGTCGATTAAGCATTTTTCCCGGCGTGCTAACGTTTCTTATTTCTTTAATGCCCACAAGGGGCTAAATATTTGAGAGGACAAACAACGACAGACAAACGGATTAAGTCGATTAAGCATTTCTTCCACCGTGATAACGTTTCTTATTTCTTTAATGCCCACAAGGGGCTAAATATTTGAGAGG
>NW_026411748.1:1375-2061 GCF_001194135.2 Octopus bimaculoides | reverse complement strand
AGTGTGTGTATCTGCGTGCGTATGTGTGTGTGCGCGTGTATGTGTGCGTGAGTATGTTTTCACCGACTTACAGACATCCCATATATATTACATGAATATGCCTGCTCAAATATATGTTTATATATATGTATATATAATAGCTACACATACAAGCATATATACATAACGTATATGTACACGTATATATAAACGCTGAACTCGTTTTGATGGTGTGTCTCCAGAGGGGTCTGTTTGTCGAGATATCTTCCCAGTGTGCGGGGTCGATGTTGGTGCTTTTCAAGGTTGATTTGAGTTGGTCCTTGTATCGCCTCAAGGGGGCTCCACGAGGACGTTTTCCTTCAGACACTTCACCGTAGAGACAGATCTTGGGAAGGCGATGTTCATTCATCCGACGGACGTGACCTGACCATCGGAGACGATGTTCAATGATCAAGGCTTCGATGCTCAGGAGGCCTGATCTTTCAAGCACAGAGTTATTGGTGATGTGATCTTCCCAGTTGATGTTCAGGATGGAACGAAGTTTGGATTGATGGAAGCGCTCTAGTTTCTTCATGTCCTCACGGTAAACAGTCCAGGTTTCGCACCCGTACAGCAGAGTTGATACAACAACAGCCCGATAGACCATGAGCTTCGTTTTGAATGTCAGATCCTTGTTGCAAAAGACCCCGGTTTTGAGACGACCAAAA
>NW_026411748.1:0-678 GCF_001194135.2 Octopus bimaculoides | reverse complement strand
ATATATATATATATATATGTACATACACACACACACACACACACACACATATATATATATATATAAGCATATATATGTATATACATAAATATATACGCGCGCTCGATCGCCCACACACACACTTACATATATATCTACATTGATGTAAACGCTGTCTAGCAAATGGATTATAAGACTTTGAATAATAGAGCAGCACTGTCAGTCGTTCTCCTTCTTTGCACAATTCCAGAGACTGTTCAAACAACATTGTCTCATGATTTATGGGATGGATAAAGCATGCCAAACACTACAAGGTCAACTTGAACCCGCTGTCACCACCTTCCAACGTAGACTATCGGACATAGAAAATTTATCAATGTTTCATTCAAAGAGATACGGGCAGAATATAAATCGTTATGTATGCATGTATGTATGTATGTATGTATGTATGTATGTATGTATGTATGTATGTGTGTGTGTGTGTGTGTGTGTGAGTTTGCATGTATGAATGTATGTATGTATGTATGTATGTATGTGTGTCTATGTAAGTATGTGTGTATGCATGTGTATGTATGTAAATGTACATGTATGCGTGTATGTATATATATATATATTTATGCATGTATAATATAACATATATATGTATATGTGTGTATATATAAATATGTATATATATATAAATATATATGTATATATATA
>NW_026411747.1:0-626 GCF_001194135.2 Octopus bimaculoides | reverse complement strand
ACAATGGAACACTTTTTAACAAAGAAATCAATGGAAGAAGTAGTTTCAAAGTTAGCTGCTTTCAATTCAATCGCCAAAAGCGATTTTATACAGAGAAATCTTCATAGTCAGAGAGGCAAATATGATAAATTACAACCAACATCTGCAAACGGAGTCAGGAATATGGTAATGAATTATTACATGACCAAGAAAGAAGAACTTATTCATTATTTTGAAAAAGAAGTAGCGCTGGGGATTCGCTACTCATTGACATTGGATGAATACACATCAATTCAAAATAAACGATATATGAACATAAATGTTCATGGGAAAGACAATCATTGGTCGTTGGGTCTTATTGAGATCCACGGCTCCCTTAATAGCAGGAAAACAGAGCAATTTGTGAGAGGTCATCTTCGTGAATTTGGATTGGATTTGGATATACACATTGTTGGCTGTACGACGGATGGTGCTTCTATGATGGTGAAATTCGGAAAAGAAATAAGACCTGATCACCAACAATGTCTCACACATTGCATACATCTTTCTGTGATTGACATTCTCTATCAAAAAAATATTGAAAATATTGCCTCAACTGATGAGACTGATAAAAAAAGTGAAGAGATCGCTATAACAGACGATAGTGA
>NW_026411746.1:0-254 GCF_001194135.2 Octopus bimaculoides | reverse complement strand
CTATGGTTATCTGTGTCTGTGTGTCCGTTCTCCCTGTTATTGTTGTTGTTATATATATATATAAGATCCAAAGATTGAGGTGTAGGAAGAAATTTAGTTTTAAGCAATCCGTAGTAAATATAAAAAACAACTTTCAGGGGCAATAGTTGTTATATGGACTGTTAGATTGTTGTTCGTCTGAGGTCCTGTGTTTCAAGGTAGTTCATCTGAGGTCCTTGTTTCATTGTTGTTTTGAATGACTGTTGCAGTTAAAT
>NW_026411745.1:0-467 GCF_001194135.2 Octopus bimaculoides | reverse complement strand
ATATATATATACATACATGCATACATATGTATGTATGTACGTATGTATGCATGAACGTATGTGTATATTTCCTCTTCTAACCTTTGCGTGTTTGTATCTGTGCATATGTGTAGGTATATTCAGAGATGTTTACATATGTAGGCGTTTATATTTAGAGACCATCTAACTATGGATGGACGTCATCTATTTGTAAATCTGTCAGAGATTTAGTGCATATTCATGTGTCTGTGTTTCTATAGGTGCATTTATATTGACATGTATATATGTAAATAAACGTATGCGTATGTAATATACACGCACATACATACATACATACATTGCCCGTGTCAATTTATGCAAACATAGACTTAAGCACAAACTCAAACACGTAGACATAAATACATAAATACATATAAATACCTATTTGTGTGTATATATGTATATGTATATATATATACATATGTACATATATATATATATATATATAT
>NW_026411744.1:0-339 GCF_001194135.2 Octopus bimaculoides | reverse complement strand
ATATATATATACACACACACATAAGTTACCTTTATACCTATAACGAACTTTTTCAATTGTATACACAAGTATATATTTGCATACGAATACACATATATGATTATGTATATAAATATACAAAAATATGTATGTAAATACGTGTATACACGTATACATATACACCCATGTACGTATGTACATAAATATAAACATACACGTATACTTACACACATACACAGACGCACACATTCACGTACATATGCATACCCACAATACACACAGATACATAAAAACCTATCTAGATCATAACGTATTGATGCGACGACCGAAAATACAGTTGGCATTATATCCCTATCTCCC
>NW_026411743.1:0-254 GCF_001194135.2 Octopus bimaculoides | reverse complement strand
TACACACATACATATATACACACATACATATACACACATACATACATACATACACACACATACATACACAAACGCACGCGCATATATGACATGTGTGAGTGTTTCTCTGTGTATTGCATATACATAAATACCTAAATACACACACACGCATACACACATGTATATATATGTATGTAGGTATGTATATATGTATATATGTATGCTTGCATGTATAGTTGGTATAGAAACAGGTGTGTTAGTAGGTGGATGTAGTG
>NW_026411742.1:0-205 GCF_001194135.2 Octopus bimaculoides | reverse complement strand
GCTGCATTAAGTCACATATGGGATTAGGATACTCTCAGCTCTATTCAAACAACGACCATTAACTTGGTAAACCATTCGGTGTGTATATCTTTTATCTTGTTTTCTTGTTTCAGCCATTCTACATGCTAGGGCACGTACTTATTTCTATACGCTTGTTACTCATTCTACCGGTTACCCTTTTATGAAGCGCTAAGTTACACACATC
>NW_026411741.1:0-245 GCF_001194135.2 Octopus bimaculoides | reverse complement strand
AATAATGTGTGTGTCTTTGTTGCTCAAAGGCCATTTACATCGTCGGTCGGTGAATTACCCCGAGTATTTTGTGTTTATTTAAGGGGGCCAACCTTATCTCCATCACTCATCATCTATCCTTGTGAATGGATATATATAAAGTGTCAACGCACAAAATACGGTTCTTGACTCCTAACTTCTGCGATTAATAAACTTATGTTTACGAGTTCTAATGTCTCTCTCTCTCTCTCTCTATATATATATAT
>NW_026411740.1:1735-2181 GCF_001194135.2 Octopus bimaculoides | reverse complement strand
ATATATATATATATATATATACATACATATACGTAAGTGTGTATCTGTAGACTCCACTTTGTCTAAGATACCATTAATAATATTTACATTCCTGACTCTCAAAGATGGTTCTGATTATTCCTAATCTATAACACCTCCCACTATAGATTCCGTAACCAAGTTTAGTCATTTGTCTACGTAAATTTTCCTATCTTAAATTGGGTTCCGACTTCAACAATTCTCAATTTTAATGAGCCACTTCGACACGTCTGAAATATTACTTTTGTCACTGTTTATTAACTTCTCGTTTACTTGGACGAAATAGCTTCTAAATAGACTCGCCACATTCAGTTTTAACGACAAACCAACATAATCAGAAACCATCCTATTTCTCTTTCATATTGTTTACTTTATGATTTTTATTCATATCTCTCAGTTCATCTCCCACTATCTATCTATCCATCCAT
>NW_026411740.1:0-767 GCF_001194135.2 Octopus bimaculoides | reverse complement strand
ATATATATAATTTTGATGCTTTTAACCCAAAACAATGCGAGTTATATGAAATAATATTTGTCGGTGGTATATACATTTACCTTGTATTTCATTATTTAAGGATTAGGAAAACAGAACTCAACTCACGACACCATTTCTCCGAAGATTTCCTGAAGATTTTGTTCTAACAACGAAATAATGAGATACAAGGTAAGACTTCAAACTATCGATTTACATTATTTTATATAACACGCAGTGTTTTGGCTTCAAACGCTTAACGATATCTCTCTATATCAGACAATGGTTTATGTAAAAATGATAGATAGATAGATAGATAGATAGATAGATAGATAGATAGATAGATAGATAGATAGATATGTGTGTGTATTTCACATTGTCAGCCTTGAGCCATCATGTTAATTGATAGAAGCAATTTAGTAGTGCTTGAGTCAATATAATCTACAAATATTTTTAAGGAGAGAAAATGAGTGTGTCTGCAGTCTCTGAGTAAAGTGCTAATGACTAGAATCTAATGAGTCCCATCCCAATTTGTCTCTCTACAAATAAATTGATTGTGCTATTAGCGTGCAAGTAGCTGAGCATTCCAGAGACACGCGTACCCCTTCACATACTTATCAGGGAAATTCAGGTTGACACAGAATGTGACAAGACTGGCCCCCTTGAAATACAAGTACTAGTAACGTGAAATAAAGTGTCTTGCTCAAGGACACAACGACCCTACAATCGCGCGCCAAATACACTAACCACTAAACGACGCGCCTTCATGT
>NW_026411739.1:0-604 GCF_001194135.2 Octopus bimaculoides | reverse complement strand
GTGGATTTGGTAGACGGAAACTGAAAGAATCTCGTCGTATATATATATATGTTTAGGTGTCTGACAAACTCGTTAATATAATTAAAAACCAATACAGTCGGCTAGAATAGGCTAAATCGCTCGTTTAATCGTGTTTGTGATGGTGACAGCCCTAGCAATTAGTATGTCAATCAGTGATCTAACTTTAATATGAATATATTAAAGAGAATTATAGCTCCGAGGATACATCGTACATTTAAGATAAATAATTCAGTTATACGGAGTAATTTAATTTAATCGTGACGTGATATTAAATCATGCTCTGTGGTAGAGAGGGAGGGTCAAGGGGGAGGTAATCAGATGTTAGGAAGGTCAGCTAATAACCTGTAATGTAGGTATTAGCGGTATTTCTTATTCTCTAAATGATTAAAATTTCGAAATGCTTTTTTTTGCAAATTCGGAATCTCCGCAGCCGAAAAGGTGGGTTTCTGTAGAAAACAAAATGACCGAAAGCGGGTATGGTCTATGTCCTTTACCTCCACCCTTCTAATTGTAAATTGTTGCTACATTTCTTTTCTTTTCTGTATATATATATATATATATATATGTGTGTGTGTGTGTGTGT
>NW_026411738.1:0-496 GCF_001194135.2 Octopus bimaculoides | reverse complement strand
TATATATATACATATATCTATATACGTCTGGCTTCTTTCAGTTTCCGTCTACAAGATCACCTCACAACGATATGGTCGGCCAGAGGCCATAGTAGAGGACACTTACTCTGGTTGCCGTACAGTGGGATTGAATTTGCAGTATGTGTGTAAGAACGCCTGTATGTATGTAGACATGTATATAGGTATGTACCTGTTCTTTTTTCTTGAGAAATTATTGAACAAACTCCCTTTGTAGAAGTCGAACCGGTTATTAAAGAAACGGACAAGGTTATTTCTTTGAAATCGAGATGGTTTTTGATTTTTGCCGATATATGAATTGATTGGCGAGTGTACGATGTATATGTGCTTGCGTATTAATCGATAAATCGATAAACTTGTTTATGAGATAGATGTACTTGTTAATTTGATATGCAAGTATGTCAGCTGCATTGTATATGTGTGTGCGTCAACGTATATTCCATATATATGTATCTGTACACACATGTATGTATATATA
>NW_026411737.1:0-512 GCF_001194135.2 Octopus bimaculoides | reverse complement strand
TGCCCTTCCTAACGCCAACCACTCCGAGAGTGTAATGGGTGCTTTTTTATATGCCACTGGCACAAGAGCCAGTCTGGCGGTACTGGCAACGGCCATGCTCAAATGGTGCTTTTTATGTGCCACCGGCACGGAAGCAAGACCGCTCGACAATTCAGTTTCTATTAATCTAAGATGATACAATCTAAGCTAGAATGCTTTTGAACATCGATCTACTTGACTAGGGCATCAGAGCAGACATATAGCTTATTACAACACCAGTTGTGACATTCAGAAAACCCCATGGGGTGCAGTTTGTCTATGGTTACTCTTTTACTCTTTTACTTGTTTCAGTCATTTTGACTGTGGCCATGCTGGAGCACCGCTTTTAGTCGAGCAAATCGCCCCCAGGACTTATTCTTTGTAAGCCTAGTACTTATTCTATCGGTCTCTTTTTGCCGAACTACTAAATTACGGGGCCGTAAATACACCAGCATCGGTTGTCAAGTGATGGTGAGGAGGACAAACACAGACAA
>NW_026411736.1:0-468 GCF_001194135.2 Octopus bimaculoides | reverse complement strand
TGAAAGGTTTAGAGACAAATACTTTCCTCTCTGGCCAACCTCTCATCAACCTTTCAAGTATCACTTGAAAAGGAAGATAAAAGTAGAGAGGGAAGTTTTGGCTAATGAAAGTTTTGATGAAAGGTGGGTGAATGTTGCAAAGATGGTACGCATAAATGGCGGAACCACTTTAAGCACGAACCTATAAAACCTACATTGCTCTCATATTGTTTTCCCTTTTTCCGAGATTACCGTGGTTTGTTTTCGTAGGTTTTTCTCTCTACGGATAACTCTTGTCAGTGTTATATTTTCTCCCCATTTTTTTTTTTTGGAATTTAAATTGCTAAAAACGACACCATGTTATCTACTTGTGTACGCGCCCCAACACGTTTTCCAATCCCTACTGATCGGTTTCGAAAATAAAAAATTCTACATTGTATTGTTCCATCTGTGTTCGTCCCTGGGTGGCTAAATAAAGAAGTCTATCTA
>NW_026411735.1:0-269 GCF_001194135.2 Octopus bimaculoides | reverse complement strand
ATAACATATAAGGACGAGGCATGTTTCTATGTGTTGCTTTAGATTTATATGTTAATCTAGGCTTTCCTGCTGATGATAGCTGGCCTAGCAAATTATTTTATTTTGCTGAAAATAGCTTGAAACCATGGTTCTGGAAATAGATGTTAAATGTTTTTATTTTTTATTCCCTTTCGAAATTATCCCTAATTGTGGTTTGGAGTTTGATGTCCTATTATGGCAGGTTAGATGTCCTATTATGGACATCTCTCTTATGTGTCTAAATGTACACT
>NW_026411734.1:0-380 GCF_001194135.2 Octopus bimaculoides | reverse complement strand
TACGTGTCACTCGCACGAAGGCCAGTCAGGCGGTACTGGCAACGGCCACGTTCAAGATGGTGTATTTTATGTGCCACCCGAACAAGAGCCAGTCCAGGGGCACTGGCAACGATCTCGCTCGAAAATCCTTACACATGTGCTAGGAGGCGACGCTGGGCACAGGTGCTATCCCGACTTCGCTATTCGCTTGCCCCAATAAGTCTTCGCAAGCTGAGTTTCGTGTCCAATGAAGGAGACGACGTTGGCATGGGTGCCAGTCGTCGAATTTAGTTCGATTTCACTTGTCTCAACAAGTCTTCGCAAGCGGAGTATAGTGTCCAATGTAGGAAGGGTACGCATGAGTGGGCTGGCTACACCCCTGGCAGAGGCCTTGGATTTAG
>NW_026411733.1:0-277 GCF_001194135.2 Octopus bimaculoides | reverse complement strand
ATGCAGGAGAGAGGATGAGGAAATATAGCAATTTCAATAATGTTCAGATTTTCGTTAAATAATGTCCATTATAATGAGAATTATAATTATTAATCTGCTCATTATAACATGGACTGCCTGCTTAATCACGTGAGAGAGATTCACCAATAACTAGTCTCTTGTTGCGAGTGGCGTGTATATATATGCATTATACGCACACATAATACATATACAGATGTATATAAAAGGAATGTAACTATATGTATGCCCATATATATATATATTTATATATATATAT
>NW_026411732.1:0-643 GCF_001194135.2 Octopus bimaculoides | reverse complement strand
ATGATTTTTACCCTATGTTAATGTATTAACCATAACCAAAGTTCTCAAACACGTATATGCGACGCAGCAAATATTTTCTACAGACATATTCCTGGAATTAGCGCGCCAAAACGAAGACTTTTGAATTTTACCATTAAGCTGTAATTAACAGAACCACATACACGTGCACCTATGACGGTGGGCAATTTTGTATAGGGTTCTGATGATTATGTTTACATTACGAATAGGCTGAAGAGAAACAGACAGTCGGTAAGATTGTTAATTTTGAAACCGGTAACTATTTAATAATGATTTTTTAGGTAATTTAAATGTCTTGCCCGCTTACGCTTTGGTATCCCGCTAAATTCCGTTTTGAGAACAATTTAGGTCTTAGTAGATACAAGATGTGATCTATTTCTAGCACATTGAATGTCCACGTTAGTGGTCAACGTTATATATAAAAATATACTTTAATCCCCTGAGATTGCAGATATTGTTTCTGAATCTCTTTGATTCTTTAAATGTACTAGCTTCCTGGTAATTAATCGATAATAAATAATATATGATTTTTACCCTATGTTAATATATATGTGGTCATGCTGGATCACCACCGTCGTGATTTTCTGTTTTTATGCTTTGCTCTCTTCACGTTCCTTGCATGGCT
>NW_026411731.1:2451-2707 GCF_001194135.2 Octopus bimaculoides | reverse complement strand
TTATTCCTTCTTTGTTTTTCTCCCATCCACTCTCTCCCCTTCCTTCCCTGTCTCTGTTTGGTCCATTCAGCTGTCTGTGCGTTCATCCATTACTTATTTTCACAAAATTGTTTTTAATTAACAACTTCTTTAATTTCCTTTTATTTCATTCTTCAGACGGATATCAGTATTTTGAAAATGGATATAGAATGGTCAGAATGGGACTCCTTGAAGAAGGCGATGTCTGACGGCGAACTAGATCATGTGAAACAAATAC
>NW_026411731.1:2166-2441 GCF_001194135.2 Octopus bimaculoides | reverse complement strand
ATTCCTATCGCTTTCCATTTCTTTGTTTCTTTGTTTGTTTCTTTTATCCTATCTTTTATTTTTCAGTTTTACTTTCTCTTTCATTTTCTTTCTTTCTTTCTTCTTTTCTGTTTTTATGTTCTTCAGTTCTATTTTGCTATTTCTTTCTTTCAAGGTTTTTCTCCCATCCACTTTCACCCTTTCCTTTCCTGTCTCTGTTTCGTCCATTCAGTTCTCTTTTGCTATTTTATTCCTTCTTTGTTTTTCTCCCATCCACTCTCTCCCCTTCCTTCCCT
>NW_026411731.1:1536-2016 GCF_001194135.2 Octopus bimaculoides | reverse complement strand
TTGAAGAAGGCGATGTCTGACGGCGAACTAGATCATGTGAAACAAATACCACTTGAGTTTCACTCACCTGTAACGGGAGCGCAGTTTTTCCGTAATGCTCTTAATGTTATCAAGAAACTGATGGATCTTAACTTCCGAGTATATTTAGTAGACAGGAATAATGCCTGCAAATACGTGAATTCCAGAAAGATTCAATTGACCCAATGTTACAACGTCTACATGATTAAAGTTAGTTAAAATATATTGTTGTCTCTTTCACCGAGCGTCAAGCTAATACACTTCTTGTGCCCGTCCTCATTTGCGTTGCTTTCCTTTTTTCACATTTTTTATTCGTTTATTTGAATTGTTTATTTATTTAAGTTAACTATATATGTGTGTGAGTGTGTGTGTGTGCGAGCGCATGTATACATACACACACATACACGCACAACCACACACATAGACACACACACACATACACACACACACACACACACACAC
>NW_026411731.1:1082-1526 GCF_001194135.2 Octopus bimaculoides | reverse complement strand
CACACACACACACACACACACACATACATATATATATACATACGTACAACTTCCTTAACATACTCGTATATCATCTCTTACAATTTATACCTAATTTTACTAGGAATGACCTACACCCATTGAGCCATCTCCTTCACAAATGTATCGGGGAAACCGTAGTCGATTCAATTGGTTTATAATTTTATATTACCGTTCCACACGAGTACTGACGAGAGGACTAGCGGCAAAATCTTTGTGGCTAAGAAAATTCCAGACCGAATTGATCAACAAGTCATCACAGAAATTCAAACTCATCCTTTAAAATAACTTCTTCGTTTTGAGAGAAAAACATAGCAACAAATATTTGGAACTGCGATGCTATAAACTTTCTCCAACATACATTACTTTCTCCAGCATATCCGTCAAATGTAAATAATATACATAATTTCTCATCTCTTAAATATA
>NW_026411731.1:255-1072 GCF_001194135.2 Octopus bimaculoides | reverse complement strand
TCAAATGTAAATAATATACATAATTTCTCATCTCTTAAATATAGAACTGTTATGCACCGACTTGGTCTAAAAATCCAAATGCATGAACATTTATATCAAGATTTTATTGTGAAAAACCATTTTACATGTTCTTCAAAGAATTTAATTCTGCCATCAGATGCAATGGAAGACTACATTGGACAAATTAAACTCCCTTTCAGAACATGACTAATTATTCATCGTCAACAACTATATCACCCCTGAACACATGTGCAAAAACCATGTCTCCCAATTTTCTTGTCTTCCCGTTTTAATATTTAGAGAATAAACCAGACCAGAAAAGAAGGAAAGTTCTTTCATTCAAAAATACAAGCCACTGCTGAACAAATTATAAAAAAAATATCAATAATACACGATTCTCCTTTTCCTATGAATTATTATTGTAGAACGTCTACTTGGGTACCTTTTTCAGGAAAACAAATTTCATATAGCAGCTATCATCTATCTTTACTCCACACTTCGCTGTCTTGCCTACCCACAACTTAAGTATTGTGGAGTGCCTACTTGGGTATTTTGGGGGAGTCCAACAAAGATACACCCATTTGAAACGAAAAGTGCCTTGAGTTTTGTCCCGCTGAGTTTATATTGACTGTGACCTTTCATATCTATGTAAACTAAACATCAATACAATTATTATTTAATTTTGCTATTGAACCAGGTGAGAAATTTCTAATCAGACATACTAACGCATCTTACCAAGCTATTATAGGGAGAATTCACAAACGAAGGACGAAGACAGGTGGTGTAGACAACAAACAGATGTGTTAGTTTAACGCTC
>NW_026411731.1:0-245 GCF_001194135.2 Octopus bimaculoides | reverse complement strand
TTAACGCTCGGGAAGTGAAAATGTCTTTAACGTTTCGAGCCTACGCTCTTTACAGAAAGGCACACAGAAAGAAACAAGGTGAGAAAATAAAGAATGTGTAGTGGCTAGCGATCGAACATGGCGAATGCCGGACAGAAGTGTCACACAAGAGAGCTTGGAAGAAGGGGAGATAATAAATTCGTGGTGATCCCAAAACGAAGGTGCGCGTACGTGTGTTTAAAAAGGGGGAAGGCAAGGGTGGGGTG
>NW_026411730.1:2592-2796 GCF_001194135.2 Octopus bimaculoides | reverse complement strand
GATATAAATATTTACTTTTGTTTTTTTGCAGTAATGCTGGATCAACTTCCGAAAATGAGTGAGCCGTTTTCTCCGACACCTGAACCCCTCTATTACGATTATTATTTCGACTCATAATAATATTTCAATACATACACTCACACATGCGCATACATAATATATGGGTGTGTATATAAAACACACACACACACACACACACACACA
>NW_026411730.1:1613-1893 GCF_001194135.2 Octopus bimaculoides | reverse complement strand
TGCCTTTACTAATCCAAGTAATCTTGGATCTATGGAACTACTTGATCTGTCCGAGTTGGAGTTTCTCTTGTATCAGGAGGATTGCATCATTCATGTTACCACATACTTTGTCTACGATGTGTACTTTTATCTCATTTCACCATCTTTTACATTTTTTTCTCCTCATCTTTTAGGTAAAACCTCCACGCAAATTGTAGACTATCGCCCTCATCTATGCCCCCGTGGCTAATAAAATCATCATCATCATCATTTATGGCCACCAGCTTGGCAAGCTACGCTC
>NW_026411730.1:484-1603 GCF_001194135.2 Octopus bimaculoides | reverse complement strand
AAATCATCATCATCATCATTTATGGCCACCAGCTTGGCAAGCTACGCTCGACCTCGCTCGGTGGATTTTATAAGCAAAATCACCAGTAGATTTTGTGTACACTTCTCGAATTTGTATCATTATGGACAAGTTAATTGTTGTCGACTAGAGAGTTTCTTTTCGTGTTTTGCCTCCAGTCTTTGAAGATATCTCGATTTAATCTTGTTTGCATTGCAAATTTTTTGGGTTTTCTTTTTATTTACGGAGAAAACCTCTCTGGATGCGATGACGCTCGTATGTGATAGAGGATGAGTGAGAAACGTCACTAGATCCTAATGAGAGAGGGTACGAATGCGATGCGCTATGTCGGCCCGTTTGAGAAAACCATGAGAAGTCCGTTGTTAACAGGAATGAAGTTGAAATTGTTGACAAAGCAGACTATTTTAAGAAATACATCTTGAAAAGTCATTCTGTCAACAACAACTCCAGCAACAATAATAACACTCTTTTTTAAGTATAAGAAACGAATAAAAGGGGTAGAGACAAAGAGCAACACTGACGATAAGCAAAATGTAAAGACTCCAAAGTCTTTTGTATGTGATTTCACAGACGATCGAAGACTTTGTTCGACTTAGAAAAGCAACTACACCAGTAACAGCAGCAACAACTACAACAGCAGCCACAGCAGCAGCTGCAGCAGTAACAACAACAACAACAACAACAACAACAATCACGACGAAAGAGATGACAAAGAAGCCAGCACAGCGGTTCCATCAAGCCCTCGCTTCAAAGAGGAAGAAATTAACAAGGCCAGACAGTCGA
This sequence comes from Octopus bimaculoides, assembly GCF_001194135.2. Classification (NCBI taxonomy): domain Eukaryota; kingdom Metazoa; phylum Mollusca; class Cephalopoda; order Octopoda; family Octopodidae; genus Octopus; species Octopus bimaculoides. The sequence continues at coordinate 802 of NW_026411730.1, read as the reverse complement.
ACGAAATGAACTAACTGTCAAACTCGACTCCCCAGTCGACACTGTCCAAAGTGCAGTATGTCACACAATGACGTACCGTATAAATGGGTTGAAGTCAAGACGAGCAGAAAGAGCCACCAAGGCTCAAATTCAAAAGGCGCTAGGTTCCATTTGGAATCTAAAAGAATATATATACAAAAAGGAAGGGGTTATGGAGTGGTAGAAGTGAGATTTCAAAGAGAGGAGGAAGCGAAAACTCACTCGCTAAAATCCTTGAAAAGCGAGAAGCTCTTGTTGGTTCCTTATTATTGTGGCAAGAATTCATATCCAACAGCTGTC
>NW_026411730.1:0-466 GCF_001194135.2 Octopus bimaculoides | reverse complement strand
TTGGCTAATTACTCCGGTTACGACAGACATCGAGGAAAATCCCCAAATCCTCGAAGTCTATCAGACATAAAAAAAGAGGACTGGTCGAGAAAGGGAATAGAACTCCTCATCCAAACCAGTCATAAAAAAATGTGGATGATTTTTGAGGGAATATCACCAAGTGAAGACTTGGTTACGTGTTGGTGGAAAGACCTCAATCAAATTGGAGGAATGGACACACTGCCCCTCCACACAAAACCAAGTTTCTCTTTTCACTTTTATTCTTATTCAATGACGTGGCTTTGCTCAGAACAGGAAGCACGAATGCACAAGGCCTGGGATCGCCTTGGAAGTATGGCCACCTGCTCAACCATCTCAAGGCACAGAACGTCGATGAGTTGGCTGTTAGTGAGACCAGAATTCCTAAGCCACGAGACTTTGAACCCATTTTCGGAGACTACGAGGTTTACGCATCTCCAAGTCGTCC
>NW_026411729.1:0-401 GCF_001194135.2 Octopus bimaculoides | reverse complement strand
TGCTAGTATGGAAAGCGGACGTTAAACGATGATGATGATGATGATGATTGACATTTCCTCTGCAGTTTTTAATTCAGAAACTCTTTTTGGCATTGAACTGATGAGCTTTGTGATTGTCTCTTGTGGAATTTCTGCCCACTTTTCACGCAACAATCGAAACAATTCATTTTTAGATTTAGGTTTCTGTCGAGTTTTTCGTATAGCTCTATCTAGTATGCTCCAAAGATTTTCAATTGGGTTCATGTCAGGAGATTGGCTCAGCCAAGGAAGCTTTTTTTTCCCACTTTCAGTCAGCCATTGTTGATTCCTTTTCACTGTGTGGCATGGAGCCCTATCTTTCATGAATAAAAACTCATTTTTTGTTATGTTATCATGTGAATACATCAGAAGTAGTCCTTGCT
>NW_026411728.1:0-422 GCF_001194135.2 Octopus bimaculoides | reverse complement strand
CACACACACACACACACACACACACACACACATATGACGGGCTTCTTTCATATTCCGTCTACCAGATCCACTCACAAGGCTGTGGTCAGCCCGAGGCATTTGCCCAAGTTACCATGAAGTGGGACTGTACCCGGAACCATGTGGTTGGGAAGCAAGCTTCTTACCACACAACCACGCCGCGCCTTTAGTATTGATGTTGCTGTTAGTGGTAGTGATCGTAGTTGTAGAAATAGTACCTGTAATTATTAGTATTATTGTTTATTTAGCTTGTGTTGGAATTTATTAATTAATTTCTTTCCTCTGATTTTTCTTTGAATTTTACTTGGACTGTGTAGTTTGTAGAATGGAAATATTGTAAATATTTTCCGACCGCATGTTGCAAGATGGTTACTAAAAGGTATCTGACGGACATCTGGGTCTCT
>NW_026411727.1:0-562 GCF_001194135.2 Octopus bimaculoides | reverse complement strand
TATATATGTATATATATGAGAAGCTTCCTTCATTGCTGTCTATCAAATCTACTCAGAAGACATTTGACTAAGGTGCCACGCAGGGGGACAGAACCCGGGACCATGTGATTGGGAGCCAAGGGAAGTAAGCATCTCACTACACACCCATGTCTGGACTTATCTTTATTTCGAATTAATTTGTTCTTTAATAGTGATTTTTTCATCTTAATTACTTGGTTTTGGGAGAATCACATACATTATTTAGATGTTGTAGGCACACCAAGTTAGACCACGACTCATGGAGGATGTGTAACAAACCTAAACAACAATAAATATTTCAGTGTTCTGTCTTACGCCTATACTGACTAGAATTAGTCATGTGGAACTTACATTTTATTCTGGCATTGAGATTAATGAGATAAAATGACTGATCAATTTATCAACTACAATCTTTAATATTCAACAAGTGTTCAACAGAGTGATGCTTCTAGTATTAGTAAAATTTTATAGAAATGAAATGACACCATCAGACAATTATAAATTAAGAATGATTTCATATTCCTAAATATATTTGCTATTATAA
>NW_026411726.1:0-223 GCF_001194135.2 Octopus bimaculoides | reverse complement strand
TCTCACGCTCTCTCATTCACTCTCTCACGCTCTCTCATTCACTCTCTCACTCTATCTCTCTCTTTCTTTCTCTCTTTCTCTTTCTCTCTCTTTCACTTTCTGTGTATGCACTCCTCAATTCAACATTCTTTAATACTAAGTTTCATGTTACATATACCTTTATTTATGCAAAACATCAAAGTACAAGCCGCGTTTCCATTTTTCCCACAGACACATGTGTTGC
>NW_026411725.1:485-709 GCF_001194135.2 Octopus bimaculoides | reverse complement strand
CACACATACACACACAGTTATACATACACTCTTTCGTGCATACACACAAACGTACTTACATATATACACCGAGGTATATGTTACACACATATAACAATGTATATGCATATATACACTGATTTATTTTGATTTTTGCATCAGAAAGTAATTACTGATTGGAGCTACGTTGAAGGAATATATGTGTATGTATGTATGTATGTATGTATGTATGTATGTATGTACGT
>NW_026411725.1:230-475 GCF_001194135.2 Octopus bimaculoides | reverse complement strand
TATGTATGTATGTATGTATGTATGTATGTATGTATGTACGTGTGTGTGTACGTGTGCGTGCGTGCATAGAAAGAGATAGAGAGAGAGAGGGGTGGGTCATATAAGTATATATGTATATATATTATACATACATACACACACACATATGTATGTACATATACACATACATGTATATAAATGTACACACACATATACGTAGATATACAAACATACACACACACTCATATATATATATATATATATAT
>NW_026411725.1:0-179 GCF_001194135.2 Octopus bimaculoides | reverse complement strand
ATATATATATATATATATATGTATATATATGTCATATATGTGTACATAAATACATATATATACACACGTATGTATACACGTATTTACATACACATATATCTACATACATATGCATATATATCTACATACATATGCATACATACATACGTACATACATACATACATACATACATACATAC
>NW_026411724.1:124-233 GCF_001194135.2 Octopus bimaculoides | reverse complement strand
ATATGTATGTATGTATATATAGATATATATATATATGTATGTATGTATATTTATATAGATATGTATATATATATAGATATATATATATATGTATGTATGTATATATAGA
>NW_026411724.1:0-114 GCF_001194135.2 Octopus bimaculoides | reverse complement strand
TATGTATGTATGTATAGATATATATATATGTATGTATGTATGTATATATAGATATATATATATGTATGTATGTATGTATATATGGATATATATATATATGTATGTATGTATATA
>NW_026411723.1:0-673 GCF_001194135.2 Octopus bimaculoides | reverse complement strand
AGGTGCTTACTCAATCTCTGCGATATTATTGCAGTAAAAGCTTTGTAGATTGCAGGGAGACAGGTTATAGGTCTGTAGTTTTGTGGTTTCTCCGTTTCTGTGGATTTGGGAATTAAGATGATTTTCCCTTTCATGAGCTATTCAGGCATTGTCTCTGGCTCTGCTAGTATGTTGTTAAAATTTTCTGCCAGCTTTTTGTGCATTCCTGTCAGGTGTTTTAACCAGAAGTTGGGGATCTTGTCGTGCACATGTGCCTTCCAGTTGCTTTGTCTTTGCAGTGCCTGGGTGACCTCTTCAGTTGTTATAGTGCTCCAGAGTTGCTCAGGTGCTAAGTTCGTTGTTTTAATGGTCCTTTTCTGGGCTTGTTGCTACCCCGACCATATTTGTTTCCAAAATTCTTCCACTTCTTCTGCTGTTGGTGCTGCAGTAATGTCTATTTTATTTTCCCCAGTACTTGGTAGAATTTTAGGGGGTTGGATTTGAACTGTTTGTTTTGTTCAAAGAAACGTTGGCGTTTCTCATACCGGCGGATCCTTTGTGTTTTGGCAAGGATATCTTGCTTTAGCTTTTCTTTTGCCTCAGGTAAGTCTTTTTCTGTCATGTATTTGTACAGTATTTTTGTTTTCTTCTTGTTACTTAGTTTGTTGATTGTCTACTAATTTCGTTGAGAATC
>NW_026411722.1:1032-1233 GCF_001194135.2 Octopus bimaculoides | reverse complement strand
ATATATATATTATGTATATATGTATATATATATATTATGTATATATGTATATGTATATTATGTATATATGTATATGTATATTATGTATATATGTATATATATATAAAAAATATATATACATACGTATGTATTTATATATATATATATACATATATATATACACATATACATAAACATATATATGCATATATACATACATAT
>NW_026411722.1:0-775 GCF_001194135.2 Octopus bimaculoides | reverse complement strand
ATATATATATATATATATATATATATATATATATGTATATGTCTATATGTCGAAGTATGTGTGTATATATGTATATATATGTGTGTATATATGTATATATATGTATGCATATATATGTATATATACGTATGTATATATATGTATATATATGTATATGTATATATGTATATATATTGCATCATCCCATGTGGTTTTTACGATTGCTTGAACTAAAATTCAGACAGTGATGGGATAAACCACCTGCATCAACTTGCTATAAAAGCGGGTAGTAATTTTATGCATACATATATATATATATATATATATATATATGTATGTATTATATGTATATATATGTATGCATGTATGTATTATATGTATATATATGTATGCATGTATGTATTATATGTATATATATGTATGCATGTATGTATTATATGTGTATATATGTATGCATGTATGTATTATATGTGTATATATATATGCATGTATGTATTATATGTGTATATATATATGCATGTATGTATTATATGTGTATATATATATATGCATGTATGTATTATATGTGTATATATATATATGCATGTATGTATTATGTGTATATATATATGCATGTATGTATTATATGCGTGTATATATATATGCATGTATGTATTATATGTGTATATATATATATGCTTGTATGTATTATATGTGTATATATATATATATGCATGTATGTATTATGTGTATATATATATATGCACGTATGTATTATATGTGTATATATGTATATATATATTATGTGTATGTATGT
>NW_026411721.1:0-557 GCF_001194135.2 Octopus bimaculoides | reverse complement strand
GTGTGTGTGTGTGTGTGTGTGTGTGTTTATGTATGTACACATTATGCATGTATATATGTTCCGATATACATGTGAGCTAATAGTTTCACTTTAATAGTTTCAGGATTAATAGTGAAACTATTAATCTGAATGTATCTCACATTACAATAGAGAGATGGTATTGTTTTACTTTTGAAATAGGGTAACAGATAAGAGATTGTTCTGGGCTCGCTGTAGGCAAGCTGTTGAAAATGTTTTTCTCCCATGGCACTGCATGGGCCTTAAGTAAGGCATGTGTAAAATTTGAACGAAATCGATTGGATAGTTCTCGAGTTTTAGGGATTCAAACAGACAGACAGACACACAGACAAACATACATTCTCAGTTTTACATATTATGATAAATTGGTCCGTATGTCTAGGTTCAACTAGAAAAGAGCCCTCCATCTAACGTGAGTAAATATTGCTTTCATCATGATCACCTCACATGTGGCTACCTGAAGAACGTACATGGTTTCAATGTGCGTGAAACTTTTAGTAGCGTGAGGTGGTCATGAAAATATTATATTATATAATATA
>NW_026411720.1:0-349 GCF_001194135.2 Octopus bimaculoides | reverse complement strand
TGATTTTCTTGGACTTAAATAACGTTGATGGTGAAATATGGATTTTACTTGTTACACATTGGATATTGTGTTATTATGTCGTCCCGTGTACTTCGGTATTCCTGTGTATAAATTACGAAATTGGATTTTACCTGCTAAATTTGCTGTCCTGGGGGAAGTAATGAACTTTCATACAATTTAAATTTAAACTTCTTTTATTAGCCACTAATCTCAACGAATGAACTATTTTACTACGTTTCCCTATGTATTTATTTTATTTTATTATTTTTTCTATATTATTTTTTCTATATATACATATATTTTTTATTCCACTATATCTGTACCGCTCTATAATATTTTTAATCACCTT
>NW_026411719.1:1735-2183 GCF_001194135.2 Octopus bimaculoides | reverse complement strand
GTGTGTGTGTGTGTGTGTGTGTGTTTGTTTGTTTGTATACACACATATGCCTAGTGTTAGTATTCCGTATATTTCTATTACTTCCAAACCATTACTTGCGTCTCTGTCTGAGTTCATCTCGATCGCAGACGCTTATAACCACCGCCATCATACGCCACCTACTCGCACCACCACCACCAACAACAATAACAACAACATCCGCAAGAACTCTACCATCATCAGTACCCCTCCCCCGACCATCATCACCACTACCGCAATCATCGCTTCCACCACCAAATCACCACCACCACCACCACCACGGGAAATACCACTACTTCTACTATCACACCACTATTACCGATACAGCAATTGACCATCACCACCAACACACCACTGTCGCCACAATCACCATCACCACCACCACTCCCTTCACCACCACCACCACCACCACTATCACCACCACCACCAC
>NW_026411718.1:0-403 GCF_001194135.2 Octopus bimaculoides | reverse complement strand
GATTTCTATGAGTTACGTATCCGTTATAACATTAAATTAGCAAAAAAGGAAGTCAGCGACCTGGCAGGAAAAATGCTTAGTGGTATTTTGTTTGTCTTTACGTTCCGAGTTCAAATTGCGCCGAGATCGACTTTGCCTTTCATCCTTTTGGGGTCGATAAATTAAATACCAGTTGTATACTGGAGTCCATCTAATCGACTGGCCCTCACCCCGACAATTTTAGGCCTTGTACCTAGAGTTGAAAAGATTTATAGGTGGTGAGCTGCCAGGAATGTTAGCACACTAGGGGAATTGCTTAGCAGTATTTCGTCTATCTTTACGTTCTGAGTTCAAATTCCGCCAGGGTCGACTTTGCATTTTATCTTTTCGGGGTCCATAAATTAAGTACCATTTGCATATTGGG
>NW_026411716.1:125-292 GCF_001194135.2 Octopus bimaculoides | reverse complement strand
TATATATATACATATATATATATTTACATGTATACATATATATATATATACATATATATATATTTACATGTATATATATTTACATGTATACATATATATATATATACATATATTTACATTTACATGTATACATATATATATATATATACATATATTTACATGTATAC
>NW_026411716.1:0-115 GCF_001194135.2 Octopus bimaculoides | reverse complement strand
TACATATATATATATATATACATATATTTACATGTATACATATATATATACATACATATATTTACATGTATACATATATATATATACATATATATATATTTACATGTATACATAT
>NW_026411715.1:0-269 GCF_001194135.2 Octopus bimaculoides | reverse complement strand
ATTATTATTATTATTATTATTATTATTATTATAATTATTATTATTATTAGCAATAACTTGTACGGTTTAATTTTGCTGTTCTGTTATTTTCATGCACATACAATTTACTTGCATATACACGAATTCATATAGACATGCACTCACGTACATAACATGCATGCATACATACACAATCACACACACACATGTACAAAGGTACATATACATGCATAAATATATATTTATCTCTCTCTCTATTTATATACATATATACATATATATATATATAT
>NW_026411714.1:0-653 GCF_001194135.2 Octopus bimaculoides | reverse complement strand
TTAAATCCAATTGATCAATCTCCATAGAAACCATATAATAAGTTAATATTTAAATAATTAATAATTAAAAAAATTTTAAACTATTTATTTGTAATTTTCTTTTCCTACCTCTATTGTGGTAAAATTTGGTATATACTCAAAATATTCAAAGAAGTTTTATCCTTTTGTTATAATTTCATTCTTAAAAATCTTCTTGATTACCCTAATTTTAACTTTATACAATAAGACAATATTGTTTCAAATGATATTTAGAAATTACTTGATTTATCTCTTTCTTAAATGGCTCTAACCTCCTGATCTTAGTATTTATAAGGGCCTTTATATAAATAACCCTTCTAAACAAGTACCACTAAGAAACTATAAATATCATGTAGGGAGTAATAATAATAACTTCTTAAACCTAGCCCTTAGTTTTTAAAAATTAGTGTAAAATATGAATGTTCCATAACTTAAATATTCCTTTAGCTGATACCAAATATCAGTCTTTTATTGATATTAGCTTAATAAATAAATATATAATTTTTAGTCTAATATATTTTGAATTATTATACATTTTCTATAAATCTTCTCTATTGGCGTTAATAAGCTACATATACTTTATCATAGCTTTAGTAATTAAGCTATTTTATTCCTTTTCTTTGGTGTTCTGCCCT
>NW_026411713.1:0-273 GCF_001194135.2 Octopus bimaculoides | reverse complement strand
TATATATATATATATATGCCTGGTAATTTCAGGAAGCAACCGACATTTATCCCGCCAAATTTGATGACGTGTGAGTATTACTTTTTCCCAAAGTCTTGGCGATTCTCTAGCTGAAAATATTTGGCGATGCTGCGATGAGCAAATCACATATGTGACGGCACCTCATTAGAAAGCGAGGCACGATCAGACTGGCAATCCACAAGCCTAGACGATGAGCTAATGTAGTGGAATCACGGTGTATAGGGATTTGATGTCCAGGGTGAAGAGGAGGTG
>NW_026411712.1:0-323 GCF_001194135.2 Octopus bimaculoides | reverse complement strand
ATATATACATATATATACATTCATATATGTATATCTATCTATATATATATCTGTGTGTGTGTATACACACATACACACACACATATTTACATACATATACATACATACATACATACATACATACATACATACACACACACACATATATATATGTACCTAGACACATACAATCATGCATATATGTATTTATTTATATATGCGTTTGTGTCCATTCTTTCATTATGCATGTATATTTGAAGGTATGTGTATATATGTGTATAGATAGATATACTGGTGTGTATAATATATATATGTGTGTGTGTGTGTGTGTGTGTGTGTGTGTG
>NW_026411711.1:0-292 GCF_001194135.2 Octopus bimaculoides | reverse complement strand
ACACACACACACACATATATATATATATATTTATTTATTTATTTATTTATTTATAAGCAATTATGATGTGTCTAATTTGTTTATTCGCATAATTACCTCTACACCCGCTTAATATGATCCGTCTTATAGCTTTTCTTTACCTTCTGAACGATGCCCTATAAAGACATCGGAGTCTAAGTTTGAACCTTTTCAGCACTACTTCGTGTCTTTTATACGGAGAATCTCTGGATCTCATCTGTGAACTATACATATATACATACGTATATACATACGTATACACATACACACACAT
>NW_026411710.1:0-262 GCF_001194135.2 Octopus bimaculoides | reverse complement strand
AAGTTGAACCATCCCACTTCCATTGCTCACGCACATGCATACAAACACACTCAAACACACACACACACACATTCACATACCCCCTTTTACATGCACACACATATATTCACACAAAGTTGAAACGCTGTTTGATTTTTTTCAGGGTACAATTTTCATCATCCCATACCAAGTATGTCATCAACCCTTCCTTCCTTATTCATCTATCACCTCTTCCATTCTCATTCATAAACACAAGAGTATTATTATAGTAGATTATCTCGGT
>NW_026411709.1:0-776 GCF_001194135.2 Octopus bimaculoides | reverse complement strand
AATAATAATAATAATAATAATAATGATAATAATGATGATGATGCAGTACCAGGCAGTGGCTCTCATGGCTTCAGATCTTAATTGATTGGATGTGTTATCATGTACATTGTTTTGTCTTGGTATAAAAGATGGGCTACAGCAAATATTCTGCTCAATATCACAGATTTGCTTGTCAGTTGTTTGACCTTAACCAGTTGAGCATGTCCCTTGGTGGCTGACGATATGTGCATCTCTGATCATGAGCAGAAGTAGTGGGGGAGCATCATAGCCATGTGTTGAGAGGAATTCTTTGGGGTTTGGATAATTCACCTCTGGAAACATGGGTGTTTCGTTCAACATCCTTAAACAACCCTTATTCAGGGACCTTTTGAGCACGATGGGTTACTCAACCTGAAGTAAATTCTAACTTGGCCCCACCTACAAGGTCATGCGCTGTTTATCTTGATATGCGATAAACAGTGATGATGGGGGAGAAACGTAGTCACACACACACACACACACACACATGCACGTACACAACGGGCTTCTTTCATTTTCCGTGTATCAAATCCACTCACAAGACTTTGGTCAGCATTCGGCTATAGTAGAAGACATTTGCTCAAGGTACCACGCAGTGGGACTGAACGTGGAACCACGTGTTTGGGAAGCCAGCTTCTACCCACAATTTTTATTTTATTATTTTTTGTTTCTGAGAAAAGCTTCTCAAAAACGTATGTCAGTACGGACAAGTATGTATGTATGCATGCATGTATGTATGTATGTATGTATGTATGTAT
>NW_026411708.1:0-273 GCF_001194135.2 Octopus bimaculoides | reverse complement strand
AGAGAGAGAGAGAGAGAGAGAGAGAGAGAGAGAGAGTCATGTCTATGTTCCAATTACTATGAGCATGTTCTAATTTCACCAAAGTTCTACAGAAACAATCATTTAATACGGAATGACGGGATAGAATTAGTGTCGCCCTAATTTCCAATCCTCTTGAAGTTTTCCTTATTGACTTGCTTTTTAGCGCTCCTTATGATTGTCCTAATGTTGCGGCTGATGTTGTTGCTGGTGGTGATAGTGGGTGTTGTATTTTGGTAGTAGCAGCAGTAATGG
>NW_026411707.1:0-470 GCF_001194135.2 Octopus bimaculoides | reverse complement strand
TAATAATAATAATAATAATAATAACAATAATAATAATAATAATAATTTCTACTATGGGCATGAGGCCTGAAATTCCGCGCCAACGATTCTGCCAGCTCGCCGCCTTTCGAAGCCATAAAATATAATCTGGTACGTATTTGCTTCTGTGTAAACTGGATAAAGATATGACGTCATTCCTGAAATCTGAACAGAGTAGATGCAAAGACGAAATAATTATTACAAATCTTTTAGTCAATAACCTCATTATTTCTGTTTCAAGAAGTTTGTTATTATTAACATGTATCTGAAACGCAAGTGTCAAACATTATGAACTAAACTACCTCCTAACCGGGTGGTAGTTGTGGTTTCGTCTAATTCACGCTTCTTAAGTTCTCGTGATTGGTAGGAACGCATTACGACTTCATTGTCCTCCACATTTAGAAATCTTGGCTCTTGAAGCCAAACACGGAAGCCATTAGTAGATGCTCAAC
>NW_026411706.1:0-450 GCF_001194135.2 Octopus bimaculoides | reverse complement strand
GTGTGTGTGTGTGTGTGTGTGTGTGTGTGTGCGTGTGTGCGTGCGTGTGAATGCTGGAAGACGCTATGTCTAGCAACAGGACTGCACCATGCCACGCAAGCAGGAGACAATTGCTGTTAGATAATTTCTGCAACCAAGCAGGAGACAACGGCTGTCAGACAATTTCTGCGTCCACATCACCCCTAAAATCTGGCCACCTAACTCCTCAGAGTGCAACCCTCTTGATTATCATGTGTGGGGCGCAGTTGAAACCAACAAAACTCAAAGATGAACTGAAGGTATGGATTATGGTAACATTCACCAACTTAAACAAGGAGACTGCTCAGAAGAGTTGCAGGAAATTCCGAAGTTATCTGGAGATCGTGGTTGGAGCCAATGGCGATTTTATTGAATAGATTTGCTCTTTAGTATTTCAAGATATTTTTATATAATTTTGGTAAATATATCTGT
>NW_026411705.1:0-333 GCF_001194135.2 Octopus bimaculoides | reverse complement strand
GTGTGTGTGTGTGTGTGTGTGTGTGTGTGTGTGTGTGTATGTGTCGGTGTTTGTATCCCCACCATTGCCTGACAACCAATGTTGGTGTGTTTACATTCCCATAACTTAGCGTTTCGGTAAAAGACACTACTAGAATAAGTACTAGGCTAACAAAGAAGAAATCCTGTAGTCGATTTGTTCGACCAACAGTGGTGCTCCACTTATAGTCGCAGTCACATGACTGAACCAAGTAAAACAATAAAAAGACTGTGCCTTTTTTAATCCCGAGCAAGGCAGGGCATCTCTGCTAGTATATATATATATATATATATAAACAATATATGAGTATATGCA
>NW_026411704.1:0-634 GCF_001194135.2 Octopus bimaculoides | reverse complement strand
ACTCCAAGCAGCATCTACCATGCAACTCATGCCACTCCAGACACACCAGAAAGAATATTCCCTTCAACCTAGCAAAAAGGCTTTGTGCTATAGTTTCTAATGCAAACACCAGAGACACAACTACATGAACTAAAAGATACACTCATCACTAGGAACTAACCACCTTCACTAATCGACATCGCCTTCAACATGCCCTACAACTCAACATCCACGAACTCAGACATCCCAAATTAAAGAAGGATATACAACCAAAAGCCCTACCAGACATCACCACACACAACCCTCTTAACAATGAAGCCTTCGACACCATCCTTCAAAACATTCCTCTGCTAAAAAAGGACCACAGAATGAACTCAATCCTCCAATCTGCCTATCCAGCATCCATTGTCTCCAAAGCCTCACCCTAAAAAAAAAAACAGAACAAAAACAATGTTCTCTTATAAACAAAATCCCCCCAAAATATCTGTTTTATATAAATAAGCATGATATCTGTATATTCACAGAATTGTATTTGACAAGTTCGAAAGACGAACGAAAGCGCTAATATATGAAAAAGTTTTTTCCAAAATTCTGACGAATTTTTTCAATATATATATATGTATATATATATATACATTTATATACATATATATAT
>NW_026411702.1:0-204 GCF_001194135.2 Octopus bimaculoides | reverse complement strand
ATAGATAGATAGATAGATAGATAGATAGATAGATAGATACATAGATATAAACATACATACATGCATACATACATACATGCATACATACATACTCATGTATAATGATGTCAGAAGAAAATTTTTCGACAGACCTACACACACGCACACACACACGTAAACACACATTATATATACATATATATATATATGTATGTATATATATAT
>NW_026411701.1:0-315 GCF_001194135.2 Octopus bimaculoides | reverse complement strand
TGTGTGTGTGTGTGTGTGTGTGTGTGTGTGTGTGTGTGTATACATATTACCTATATATATATATATAATTTTACAGAGTTAATTCTATTTCAATTTTAATAGAATCTAATGTCAAACTGGTTGATATATAAATCAGATATAGTCAGACAAAATATTTATTCTGTTCTTTAGGCAAGAGGAAAACACAAAATAACTTAGTGCTACAAAGTTCAGGTTAGGTGTAAGTATTTGGTGCTATGGCTTTTGAAGTTGACACACATACAGATAGTGACAGCTCAGCACTTTGTCTCCTGCAGTATAAACAATAGACAGGAT
>NW_026411700.1:155-276 GCF_001194135.2 Octopus bimaculoides | reverse complement strand
ATATATATATATATAGATATGTGTGTCTATATATATAGATATGTGTGTCTATATATATAGATATGTGTGTATATATATATATATAGATATGTGTGGCTATATATTTAGATATGTGTGTATA
>NW_026411700.1:0-117 GCF_001194135.2 Octopus bimaculoides | reverse complement strand
TATATATATATATATATATATATAGATATATATATGTGTGTGTATATATACATATATGTGTGTGTATATATACATATATGTGTGTATATATATATAGATATGTGTGTATATATATAT
>NW_026411699.1:0-542 GCF_001194135.2 Octopus bimaculoides | reverse complement strand
TATATATATATATATATATATATAATCCTTTCTAATAAAGGCACAAGACCTGAAATTTTTGTTGGAGTGGGGAGTTGTCGATTACATCGACCCCAGCGTTTCACTGCTACTTAATTTATAGACCCCGAAACGAAGAAAAGCAAAGTCGATGCCAGCGGAATTTGAAGTCAGAACGTAAACACGGACCAAATGCTGCTAAACATTTTGCCCGGCGTGCAAACGGTTCTGCCAGCTCGCTGCTTTCTGTATAAACATAAAACTCTCCTAAATTATCTTTCTCCTGTCTTAAGTATTCATTTATAAGAGAATATTATAATTATATCGTAAATAATCTCTCAAATATGTGTTGTTTTATTGATTCGTAAAATATTCGTTTGTCATACATTGTACATATGACAATATTCATTTGTCATACATATCTTCTTTTCGATAATTGGTGAGGAATTAGGGACTTTCTGTGCCTGGTCTGTTTTCCTTTCGTCTGTGCATTTACTATACATTTCTTCACTTATCAAAGAAGAACGCAACGCACTCTGGCTTAT
>NW_026411698.1:120-222 GCF_001194135.2 Octopus bimaculoides | reverse complement strand
TGTTTTTGTTTTTTTAATTTTTTTTCTCTGAAATGCAGGGACTAACTCTGGCTCTGCTGCCTCATTCATTTCATCTGTTAGTTTTTCACTATGATACTAGAG
>NW_026411698.1:0-110 GCF_001194135.2 Octopus bimaculoides | reverse complement strand
ATTCATTTCATCTGTTAGTTTTTCACTATGATACTAGAGTTTATTTGAGAATTGGCTACTGTCTAATCTTTAACGCTCCATACCATAATAGACAAAAATGTTGCATGTTT
>NW_026411697.1:319-437 GCF_001194135.2 Octopus bimaculoides | reverse complement strand
TCGAACGAACGAACGTACGTACAATCGATCGAACGAATGAACGTACGTACAATCTATCGAACGAATGAACGTACGTACTTACGAACTACGTAAGTACGAACGAATGAAAGTACGTACG
>NW_026411697.1:0-193 GCF_001194135.2 Octopus bimaculoides | reverse complement strand
AACGTACATATGTACGTAGGTACGCACGAACGAAGGAACGGACGAAAGTTTGTACATACGTACGTAGTAACGAAAGAACGTACGTACGTCTGAATCAACGAACGAACGAATGAAAGAACGTACGTACATACGAAGGAACGAACGATAGAAAAAATGATTTAACGAACAATCGTAGGTACATACGTAAGAACGA
>NW_026411696.1:0-475 GCF_001194135.2 Octopus bimaculoides | reverse complement strand
TCAAATTCCGTCGAGCTCAATTTTGCCTTTAATCCCTCGGAGTCAATGAAATAAGTACGAGTTGATCATTGGGGCCGATGCAATTGACTTAATTTGAAATCAATACTAATATATGCGCAAATATTTGACATAAGACATAGAGATGATATACATGTGATATACTGTAAAATATATCAGTCGTGGATACTTTTGCATTAATTTTCCGTGAAAACGTTTATTGATTGCTGTAATTATAAAAACAGAATTGGATAATTGCGATCTGCTGAGTGTTTATTAGCTTTGACATTAACCTTACATCATTGTAGCCTGTCTTTGAGGGTTTCACGTTACGATGCCCTCACCACAAACTTTTTATAAGTGATTTATAAATTTCAGCATATTTTGTTAAAACCGCAATTCTATTAAGAATTTAATTAAACTCAATTGAAAGTGCATTTTTTTAGAAATATTTTATTTCATTTTAGGCAGATATTTT
>NW_026411695.1:0-492 GCF_001194135.2 Octopus bimaculoides | reverse complement strand
ATATATAAATGTATATATATGTATATATATATAAATGTATATATATATATTATGCATCTTTTATATTTTACTTGTTTCAGTTATCAGATTGTAGCCATGCTGGCGTACCGCCCTAAAGAATTTTTTGTCGAATGAATCAATCCCAGTACTTTTTTAAGCCTGGTACTTATTCAATCGATCTCTTGCCGACCCGCCAATGTTACTGGGGCATAAAGACACCAACTCCGGTTGTCAAGTGGGGTGGGGAAGCTCAGACACAAAGGTACACAGATAATACATACATACATACATACATATACATTCATATATAGATAAGATAACCAGTTGATCTAGCAAGCAGGATCTCAATTCAGTTAGTGGGAGTGGGCGGTAAGCCACGAAACGGCGCACATCTTCTCCTGGTAGCACCTGCATCTGCAAGTTGTTTGCAATATATGTATATAAACAACAGTAGCATCGTCCTCTATGGGACCGCCACATTTAGTTGGCAAT
>NW_026411694.1:0-304 GCF_001194135.2 Octopus bimaculoides | reverse complement strand
ATATATATATATACACACGTTGGTGTGACTCAAGGCTTTTATCTTTATTTTTGTTGTTGTTATTGTTTTTATTAATATTATTATTATTATTATTATTGTTAATATTAACGATTTTGTTTTTGTTTTTGCTCTGCTTAGTTTTTATGGCGTGTTCGATGCACGTAGAAGTGTGTGTATGTGTGTATGCATCTGTGTGTGTCTGTGTGCCTGTGTATCTGTATGTGTGTGTGTGTGCATGTGCGTGTGTGTGCATGTATGTGTGCGTGTATGCGTGTGTATAAAATGTGTATAGGCGCAGGAGTGG
>NW_026411693.1:0-298 GCF_001194135.2 Octopus bimaculoides | reverse complement strand
CCACATGGTTCAGGGTTCAGTCCCACTGCGTGGCACCTTGGGCAAGTGTCCTTCCACTATAAGCCGCGGGTTGACCAAAGCCTTGTGAGTGGATTTGGTAGACAGAAACTGAAAGAAGCCCATCATATATATATATAGGTGTAGGAGTGGCTGTGTTTTAAGTAGCTTGCTTACGAAGCACATGAATATTTTTTAAAAATTAATATTTTTTCATGAGATTTTCTATGCAAATATTATTTATTATGGAAATTCTGAATATACAAAAATTTTCGGTGAAAGTGTTTTGGAATGGGGGTGG
>NW_026411692.1:0-691 GCF_001194135.2 Octopus bimaculoides | reverse complement strand
CTTCCTACGTTAGTTCTTTCCTTCCTACGTTCGTTCGTTCGTTGCTACATACCTTACTACGTTGTTCTTTCCTTCCTACGTTCGCCCTTTCCTTCCTACGTTCGTTCGTTCGTTCCTACGTTCGTTCTTTCCATCCTACGTTCGTTCTTGCTTTCCTACGTTCGTTCTGTGTGTCCTACGTTCGTTCGTTCGTTCCTACGGTTGCTCGTTCGTTCCTACGTTCGTTCTTTCGTTCCTACGTTCGTTCTTTCCTTCCTACGTTCGTTCTTTCCATTCTACGTCCGTTCTTTCCTTCCTACGTTCGTTGTTTCCTTCCTACGTTCGTTCTTTCCTTCCTACGTTCGTTCGTTCGTTCCTGCATTCCTTCCTACGTTGTTCTTTCTCTCCTACGTTCGCTCTTTCCTTCCTACGTTCGTTCGTTCGTTCCTACGTTCCTTCCTACGGTGTTCTTTCCTTCCTACGTTCGTTCGTTCGTTCCTACGTTCCTTCCTACGGTGTTCTTTCCTTCCAACGTTCGTTCTTTCCTTCCTACGTTCGTTCTTTCCTTCCTACGTTCATTGGTTCGTTACTACGTTCGTTCTTTCCTTCCTGCGTCCGTTCTTTCCTTCCAACTTTCGCTCTTTCCTTCCTACGTTTGTTCTTTCGTTCCTACGGTTGCTCGTTCGTTCCTACGTTCGTTCTTTCCTTCCTA
>NW_026411691.1:376-754 GCF_001194135.2 Octopus bimaculoides | reverse complement strand
TATATATATATGACGGGTTTCTTCCAGTTTCCGTCTACCACATCCAGTCACAAGACTTCGGTCGGTCCGAGGCTATAGTAGGAGAGACTTGCCGAAGGCACCATATGCTGGGACTGAACCCGGATCCATGTGGTTAGGAAGCAAGCTTCTTTCCACAGAGCCACGCCTGCATCTGTGTGTAGACAAAAACTTTTTCTGTTTTTATTGCCTGAGTTTCCTTTACTTCCCTGTTCATTTGAGAATATTACTTGATGATAGACCAGACTGGCTTCAATAGACACTCATCGATTTGTGTCTAACTCACTACATGCCATGCAACTAAAACTACAGACTATAAAGAACCACCACCACCACACACACACACACACACACACACAC
>NW_026411691.1:0-328 GCF_001194135.2 Octopus bimaculoides | reverse complement strand
TTTGTTCCTAAAAAATAAAAGCAGATTTTTTTTGGTATTTTTTATACCAATTTGTTATATGAAGTTCATTATTGTTGATTACATTTATCCTATTTTTTTCTACTATTGTATTGTGTTTTCAAACACAGCCGGATATGATTTGATTTTCATTCAGGCAAGATCGATAAAATAAGTACTGGAAATACCCCAGAGTCGACAAACTATATTAAATCCTTGTGAAAAACTGTTGCTTGTTTTGTTTGAATAATGATTTTCTTTAGCTCTGTTGAAATTAATCATTCTTTTATTGACAATGAGGACTCTCATATAACATATATACATACATACA
>NW_026411689.1:0-252 GCF_001194135.2 Octopus bimaculoides | reverse complement strand
GTCGTGACCAGGTGCCTTCCAGTTGCTTAGTCTCTGCAGTGAATGGGTGACCTCCTTAGTTGTTATAGGGGCCCAGAGTTGCTCAGGTGCTAAGTTCGTTGTTTTAATGGTCCTTTTGTGGGGTTGTTGCTTCACCGACCATATTTGTTTCCAGAATTTTTTCAGTTCTGCTGTTGGTGCTGCAGTAATGTCTATTTTGTTCTTACCCAGTTCTTGGTAGAGTTTTTTAGGGTTGGATTTGAACTGTTTGTT
>NW_026411687.1:0-421 GCF_001194135.2 Octopus bimaculoides | reverse complement strand
TCTAAAAGAACGCACTAGTATACCAATAAGAAACCTAAGGGAAATGTTGACCTTCTGTGTAGAAAGTACCTACTTCAGTATCTACACAGATGTTTTAGCTATGGGTTCACTATTATCACCGATAATAGCCAATATATACATAGAATACTTCGAGAATTTGGCTTTAGGATCAACAATAGTAAAACCACTACTATGACTGCAATATATTGGTGACACCTTTATATTCTGGCTTCACCAAGAAGATGTCCAAGTGCTGTTAGATCATGTGAACTCAATAAAGCCCTCCATACAATTCATAATGGAAATGGAAAAGGACAATCAGCTAGCATTCCTGGACATATTAATAACACGCACCAAGTATGGGTTCAGGGCATCCGTATACTGCAAGCCGACCTTCACTGGACGATACCTCAACTTTAAT
>NW_026411686.1:0-272 GCF_001194135.2 Octopus bimaculoides | reverse complement strand
ATTTGTTTTCTACACCACCTGTCTTCGTCTGTTTTTTTTTTGTGAATTCTGGCTATATATATACACACATCTTTTATTTGTTTTAGCCATTGCAGTGTGGCCATGCTGGGGTTTGAAGGGTTTGCTAAAAAATCCACTCCAGTACTTATTTTTAAATACCCTGATGCATATTCAATCGGATTCTTCGCCGTACCGTTAGGTTATGCGGACGTAAATTAACCAACACCGATTCTCAAGCCGTGGTGGGGAGCAAACACATGCACAAACACACA
>NW_026411685.1:0-212 GCF_001194135.2 Octopus bimaculoides | reverse complement strand
AAAGGATGAAAGGCAAAGTCGACCTCGGTGAAATTTGAACTCAGAACGCAAAGATAGATGAAATACCGCTAAACATTTCGCCCGGTGTGCTAACCACTCTGCCAGATCACCGCTTTAAGATCGTTAACGTATTCGATAAAAGAACTGGTTTATGTTGATTCTTTACGTTGTGTGTTCAAATCCCATCAAGATCAGTTTTACCTTTCACCTAT
>NW_026411684.1:1852-2319 GCF_001194135.2 Octopus bimaculoides | reverse complement strand
TATATGTATATATATATATATCCATACATATACGCAAACATACATAAAAATATATACATATATATATGCATACGTATATATGTACATATATACGTACATATATATATATGTGTGTGTGTACGTATACATATGTGCGTAATATATATAAACATATGCACAGATACATATGTAAGCTGTCTTCTATTTCATAATGCTTAAGCGAATTACACACATTATTGCCTCCGCCTACACCCCATTGTTACTTCTAAACGATCATACGAAGTTTAACATTTAACATCGAACTTAACATCGAATGTCACATAGCTTTACGAATGGAACAAGAAATTTATTGACTTCAAATAGGTGTCTTTATATAAAGTAATGATCATAACCGTAGTAGTAATAATAATAATAATAATGACAACAACAACAATAAAAATAATAATAAAAATAATAATGATGATGATGATGATGATGATGATGATGAT
>NW_026411684.1:0-1086 GCF_001194135.2 Octopus bimaculoides | reverse complement strand
GATAGATAGATAGATAGATAGATAGATAGATAGATAGATAGATAGATAGATAGATAGATAGATACACACACGTGTGTGTGTGCGTGCGCCCACGTGTGTGTACGAATTTTCAAATATGTTTAACGAGTGTAATTGGTTTTGTGGAGAGTAATGCCTTTGAAACTGAATTCCTATCACTGGATTCAAGTTTCAAGCCATTGCAATCTTCAAGCATCAACTACTATAATTCAGTTTTATAACTCAATAGCATATTTATATTCATTGATTTCAATTTGTGAGATTCATTGTCGCAAATCAAAAATTCGTATTCTATAAATTGTAGCATATGTCAAACATTTCTCATCTCTTTTACTTTCTCTCTCTATCTTCATCTATCTCGCGCTCTCTTATTGTCGTCCAACAAAATTCAACCTTCAGTAAATGAGAAACCGCCGTGTTGACCACACACAAAAAATCCGGCAAGCATCTAACAATATACGCGTTGTTAATCGGAAGAAGTTATACTAGTGCCAAAAGTCTGTAACTGAACTACTTCGTCCAACAAATAACAAGGTATAAAATATGATACCAACAACAATCAAACAACTACGAAAAGGTGAAAATTTAAATCTTGCCTTCTCGTCATAAAAGCACATTTCTACTCTAAGCGAAAGTCCTGAAATTTTGGAGGAAGGGCAAGTCGTTTACATCGACCTCAGTGAATCAACTGGTTCATAATTTATCGACTCCGAAAGGATGAAAGGCAATATCGACCTTGGCAGAATATGAACTCAGAAAATAGTGGCAGACGAAATACCGTTAAGTGTTTCGTCCGGCGTGCTAACGATTCTGCCAGCTTGCCATCTTCATCATAAAAGAACGAATGAAGAAATTGATTGTAGCCACTCAGCAAATGCAAGAAACTTAATAGGGAAGAAACGCTCATAGTAACGAGTAAGTATTGAACCCAAGCTTTGGACAACTGAAGATGTTAATAATGTTAAATTTGATCCGGGAGGAGAAATTCGTTTTCTATAAACTGCAGATAGATAGATATGTTTCTTTATTAGCCGCACAGGGCTCAACACAGAGGGGACAAAATACAAA
>NW_026411683.1:0-302 GCF_001194135.2 Octopus bimaculoides | reverse complement strand
TTTATATACATACATATATATATATATATATATATATACACATATGTACGTATATACATATATACATGCATATATACATATGTGACTGTGTGTGTGTGTATGTGCAAACGTGCACATCAGCATTCATGCCGGTGCATAATATTTTGTTGTGCATCTTCATGTAGAGAAATGCATTTCAACGATTACTGCATTTGTTATGACAACAATTACGTATGATTTTTCACACTATGGATGTGTTATTCTTGCAAACAGCCTACCAATAGGCAATTACACACACTCATACAAGCCATGCACACACACAC
>NW_026411682.1:0-379 GCF_001194135.2 Octopus bimaculoides | reverse complement strand
AGATAGATAGATAGATAGATAGATAGATAGATAGATAGAGAGACAAACAGGCAGCCGAATGGAGGGACGGACAGACAGACAGACAGACAGATAGATAGATAGATAGATAGATAGATAGATAGATAGATAGATAGATAAATAGATAGCTCCATATATATACATATATACATACACATACATACATCCTTACATACACACACATACATACAGACATATATACGTACGTACATACATTCATGCATACATACAAACATACATACATACATACATACATACATACATACATATGTATGTTTATGTACAAAGGAAGAGGGGTTGTGCGACTGCGTGCCTAATTATATGCGTAATATATATATATATATATATATATATATATATA
>NW_026411681.1:0-249 GCF_001194135.2 Octopus bimaculoides | reverse complement strand
TACATGCATGCTTTCATACACATACATACATCCAAACACTAATATATACGTGCATACATACACACACACATTCATACAATCTTGCATACATACATATACATACATCCATACACACATACATGCATGCATGCATACATACACATACATCCATACTCTCATACATGCATGTATACATACACATCCATCCATACATACATACACATACATATATGTATAATTTTAAAAGGTCAACAAACAGCACCTTTATCT
>NW_026411680.1:0-946 GCF_001194135.2 Octopus bimaculoides | reverse complement strand
ATTATTATTATTATTATTATTATTATTATTGTTATTATTATTAATATCATGAAAGCGGCGATTCGGCTGAATCAGTGCGTCGCGCAAAATGCTTTGCAACATTTTCGTGTCTGTCGCTACGTTCTGAGTTCAAATTCCGTCGACGTCGACTTTGCTTTTCATCCTTTCGAGGTCGAAGAAATAAGTACCAGTTGAGCACTATAGTAGGAGATACTATAAAAGACACTTCCCCCAAGGTGACGCATACTGGGACTGAACCGAAGATCACATTGTTGACAAACAAGCTTCTTAACCACACAGCTACGTCTGTGTAACATCTCAGATTTACCAGTCCGGAATAGCAAAGATGGCGCTGGAGCTAACTTCCTGTCTGACTCCTTCACGTCTGTCCGGTTTTATCTAGGGGTCAACGAAATGGTCCTTAATTGATGTTTACCTCCAGGGGAAGTAGGGGTATCACGATTAAACTGATAATTTCTTCTTCCCACGCAAGGCACACACTAACGACACAAGAGAGAGAGAGAGAGAGAGAGAGAGAGAGAGAGAGAGAGAAACAGACAGACAGACAAACAGACTGACCAACAGAAAGAAAGGGTGAGATAAATAAATAGATATTTAAAGAAATAAATGCTTAGAGGAGGAGGAATAGAAGGAAGAGTAGAATTATGGTAAAGATATATATTTGTTATTCATTGTGGATAACATCCTGTATATACACAGGAAACTGAAAGGGGTATATATGATGTATGTGTGTGTGTGTATATATATACACATAAATATGTGTGCACGTATTTGTACATGTATTCTTATATATACATACATATACGCATACACACACAGATACATACATACGCACATCTACGTCAGTGTATATACCCAATTTATCACTCTTTCCCTCTCTTTCTCTCTTTCTTTTTTTTTTGTATATACATATATATATATATAT
>NW_026411679.1:0-510 GCF_001194135.2 Octopus bimaculoides | reverse complement strand
ATTTGATAAACAAACTTTACATGCTTAAATGATAACCTACATCCTCTCAATATAAACAGGTGAACAACCATAAATACCACGAACAGGGAAACGTGGGAACTAACTAAACTTTACCCCCTACTTACATTCTTTTGTGTAACCCTATGACCGGAAGCTGACACACCTAAACATTCATGCCTAATTACAAAGCTCTACATGCATGAATGAATTTTAACAATTAGTAATCCCACAAATTAAATCAATAAAATTGCTCCATTCAATCTGTCCTCCACAACCTATAAAACCTACTCACGAGAGTGGGGTGCCGAAAACTTCCTGGCTTTGGGCAAAAGAAAATGCAGAAGGATCAGTTAATTATAATTTTATTCAGCAGATCCCCTCTCAGATCCATTCTTTTATTGCAACGGTCCTTCAGTTTTTCTAACCCCTGTAAAGGAACAGGGAAGGATGGGCCTCCAGCCAGGCCTTTTGCGACACCCTTAAAACCAGGAACTTTTCCGCCCCCCCCCC
>NW_026411678.1:25727-26502 GCF_001194135.2 Octopus bimaculoides | reverse complement strand
AGGTTATAGCAGAAGACACTTGCCCAAGGTGCCACATAGTGGGACTGAACATGGAACCATGTGGTTGGGAAGCAAGCCTTTCACCACATAGACACACCCGTGCCTATGCTCATCCAGGGAAGACATAGCTACGCAGCTTTATTTAAGGTTACACCTTTGCAGGTTGGTGATATGAACTGAAGAACTCAGTCTTCGCTAGTCCTATACAAAGTGTAAATTAGTTGGAGGAGCCAACTGGTATGCTGCGGCACACCGGTGTTGCAGTGTCACCTATATATAATCTTCTTCCCTATACATCATCATCACCATCATCGTTTAACGTCCGCTTTCCATGCTAGCATGGGTTGGACGATTTGACTGAGGACTGGTGAAACCAGATGGCTGCACCAGGCTCCAATCTGATTTGGCAGAGTTTCTACAGCCGGATGCCCTTCCTAACGCCAACCACTCAGAGAGTGTAGTGGGTGCTTTTACGTGTCACCCGCACGAAGGCCAGTCAGGCGGTACTGGCAACGGCCACGCTCAAAATGGTGTATTTTATGTGCCACCCGCACAAGAGCCAGTCAAGGGGCACTGGCAACGATCTCGCTCGAAAGTCCTTACACATGCCAAGGGCACAAGTGCCAGAAAGGCGATGCTGGGCACAGGTGCCATCCCGATTTCGCTTTCGCTTGCCCCAATAAGTCTTCGCAAGCTGAGTTTCGTGTCCAATGAAGGAGACGATGTTGGCAATGGGTGCCAGTCGTCGAATTTTGTTTGATTTCGATTTCACTTG
>NW_026411678.1:24426-25717 GCF_001194135.2 Octopus bimaculoides | reverse complement strand
GATGGCTGCACCAGGCTCCAATCTGATTTGGCAGAGTTTCTACAGCCGGATGCCCTTCCTAACGCCAACCACTCAGAGAGTGTAGTGGGTGCTTTTACGTGTCACCCGCACGAAGGCCAGTCAGGCGGTACTGGCAACGGCCACGCTCAAAATGGTGTATTTTATGTGCCACCCGCACAAGAGCCAGTCAAGGGGCACTGGCAACGATCTCGCTCGAAAGTCCTTACACATGCCAAGGGCACAAGTGCCAGAAAGGCGATGCTGGGCACAGGTGCCATCCCGATTTCGCTTTCGCTTGCCCCAATAAGTCTTCGCAAGCTGAGTTTCGTGTCCAATGAAGGAGACGATGTTGGCAATGGGTGCCAGTCGTCGAATTTTGTTTGATTTCGATTTCACTTGCCTCAAAAAGTCTTTGCAAGTGGAGTTTAGTGTTCAATGAAGGAAAGGTACGCATATTTTTACTTCAGGTGTGCCACCAAATTTTGAAAAGAATATAAGTGTATGACATGTGGAAAAAGGTTGCAGAGAACTGGTTTAGATGACAATTGATCTTCAGCTGCTAAGTCAATAATCATCCTATTCCTTTAGACCCTTAAGGGTCACTCTAGGTTTAAAATCAGGGGGTTCTCAACCAGGGTCCACATGACCCTTAGGGTGTCATATAAGATTTGGCTGTTAAAATTTATTGTTCTTTGTAAGCCTAGTACTTATTCTATCGGTCTCTTTTGGCGAACCGCTAAGTTACACAGATGTAAACACACCAACATCGGTTGTCAAGCGATGGAGGGGGACAAACAGGCACAAATATATTCATACATATCTATATATATATGCGAGCTTCTTTCAGCTTCTGTCTACCAAATCTGCTCATAAGGCTTTGATCAGCCTGAGGTAATAGTAGAAGACACTTGCCCAAGGTGCCATGCAGTAGAACTGAACCTGGAACCATGTGGTTGGTAAGCAAGCTACTTACCACACAGCCACTCCTGCGCCTATGACATACATACATACATACATTCCTTCTACTATATGGACATGGACAATGCCTGAAATTTGTTGGAGTGGGGGGGACTAGTCGACTTTATCGTCCCCAAGTACTTAATTGGTACCCATTCTATCGCCTCCGAAGGATAAAAGGCAAAAAGTAGACCTCACCGGAATTTGAACTCAGAACATAAAGACAAGCGAAATACCGCTAAGCATTTTGCCCAGCGTGCTAACGATCCTTATTTTTTTATTGCCCACAAGGGGCTAAACAAGGACAGACAAAGGGATTAAGTCGATGGTACTT
>NW_026411678.1:22078-24345 GCF_001194135.2 Octopus bimaculoides | reverse complement strand
TACTTAATTTATCGACCCCGAAAGGATGAAAGGCAAAGTTGACCTCGGCGGAATTTGAACTCAGAACGTAGCGGCAGAAGATTCGCTCGGCGTGCTAACGATTCTGCCAGCTCGCCTGCTTCACGCACGCACGCACTCACTCATTCACGCACGCACGCACTCACTCATTCACGCACGCACGCACACACATGTATGTGGGAATGTACGTATATCAAATTACGATATCTGTGTATGTGTGCGCGCGCAAGGACATTCCAATTTGGTACACGGGTACGCGTTTAGCCTAGCAGAGTGGGTTGGACTCTCAGCCGTGGGGAAGGCATCTAACCAACCCAGGAAGACGGTGATCTCTAATAACAGAAAAACATGAGATATGTTGCGGCAAACAATTATACCAAGAACTTTCTGCTATCAGCATTTCCCCCAAAAGTGAGGCTCGTCCTACACAAATTTCCATCACTGAAAACAACTTATCTCTGTAGGTAGTCAAACGGTTATAATTGTTAATTATAATTATAATTATTAACTTTTGGATCCTCATACGTTGAGGTCCACGAGAGAATCCAAGGCAGGGGTAAAGAATATGCACACAATCCGTTTTCTGCGCAACCTTAAAACCCTAGCCCTAAACACCGGACGTGCGTATTCTTAACCTTCGCTAGAATCCACTACAAACACACATTATATGTCATATATATATATATATATATATGTTATATCGGAATTTATTATGCAAAATGTCAATTTGGTAGGGTTGTACACATATATCTACAAAGTAAAACTTGAACTTTGGAAAATAATTTGCGATGTGTATTACTATGTATGTGTGTGTTCACTGTTTTTCTCATTTCACATCTAATTCCGATATAATCGCAATTTACACAGTTTGAGAAGTATTATAGAAAATTTCATTAAAGAAAAACCTATTGTTTTCTGAAAGTTATGAGGAAACAAATCCTACTCGTGTGAATTTTCCGAAACACCTTTTCCCCACCCCCGGAAAATGTTTTCTCACAACAAATTCCGACGCAGTCAGAATGAATACCGTCTGAAGCGTACTTGTAGAAAATGTCATTAAAAAATATCAATTTTTCTGGAAGTTACAAGGAAACGAAGTCAGTGGGGCACACATGTGTAGGAATGCCTATAGCTGTCTGTCTATCTATCTATCTATCTATCTATCTATCTATCTATCTATCTATCTATCTATCTATCTATCTATCTATCTTATATAATAGCGACGCAAATGGGTTGTGAGCCCTTGATCCATTTGTGGTCTTATGTAAAACACCATACCTGGAAATTTTCCTATGTCAGATCTGGAACTTAGATTGGATCGTGAAACCGTATCCCAGTGTGTATGTGTATATAATTTCATGTACAGGTGTATCTATATGTATGTGTATATTTGCGTGTGTGCGTGCATGTTAGATGTTTGTGTAGGAGTATGAACGTCTGTATATGTACGGACACGTGCAGGTATAGACACGGATGTGCAGATCTCGACCCTCGTTTGATGTCCTTAATATTAAAATACCTTGATTCTAACGAATCCTACAAATAATTAATCATATATATATATGTGTGTGTATGTGGGTGGTGGTGAATGTATATATATTTATATATACCATATTTACTTTTGTATCTGTCGCACAATTTTATATTTGATTCTAACTGGAAAAAAAACTGGTGGCGGGGGGGGGGCACTTATACACGAATACGGAGTGTATGTATGTGTAGTGCTTGTGTATAAATAAACAAATATATGTGTGTATATGTGCGCGAGAAAGAGGGAGAACTTGTAATCTATGATGCATTAAAACGCTACAGATCCAAAGAAATAACGAGTTTTGGCGCACTAGATAATTTCCGACGCTATTGAACAGGGATGCATCTATTGTAGTAAATTTTAGATAGGTCAAATGTTTTTGTAGATGAGGGATTTCTTCTGGCGGGGATTTAAGGGCATGGTTTTGTTTTAGTTGTGTATTTTCGTTGTTGTTGCTTGATGTTTGATGTTGTTTTGTAAGAGACAAACTTACCTGTAGAAAAAGGTAAGTTAATTACAGGTGAGGAGGCTGACGTAAACTTATCCGTGTGGTTCCGACGATAGTAAACCGTTTTCTGAAGGGTGAACTGGGTCGATTTTGTTTTTTGGTTGTAGCTATTTTCTGCAGCCTGACGCAGGAGGGTGTCTGTGTGTGTGTGTGAGAGACAGAGAGAGAGAGAGAGAGAGAGAGAGAGAGAGAGAGAGAGAGAGAGAGAGA
>NW_026411678.1:20252-20809 GCF_001194135.2 Octopus bimaculoides | reverse complement strand
GAGAGAGAGAGAGAGAGAGAGAAAGAATGTGTGTGAGAGACAGCGAGAGAATGCG
Source organism: Octopus bimaculoides (assembly GCF_001194135.2). Lineage (NCBI taxonomy): Eukaryota > Metazoa > Mollusca > Cephalopoda > Octopoda > Octopodidae > Octopus > Octopus bimaculoides. Next base: position 20,754 of record NW_026411678.1, on the reverse strand, counting down.
TCTGTGAAACAGAGGTGTGTATTTGTGTGTATGAGAGAGAGAGAGAGAGAGAAAGAAAGGATAAGTGCGTGTGTGAGACAATGAATGTGTGTGTGTGTGTGAGAGAGAGAGAGAGTGAGAGAGAATGTGTGTTTGTATAGATTTAGAGCTATGTGTGGATTTGTGTATAGGTATGCGTGAGCAAATATTGCTATACGTATCTGTTTAAATAGATATGTGCCTGTGTCTGAATATATGTAAGCCTATATTTGTGTGTGTGTGTGTGTGTGTGTACGTATGTATGTATATGTAGTGACAGATAGACAAACAGAGGGAGGGGGGGAAGAAAGGTGATAAGAAAAAGAATGTGTGTGTATGTGTATGTACAGGTGCTGAAATAGAGTTTGTGCACGCGCGTAGCTAAAACGTATGCGTTAGTTTATGTTTGCGCGCGCGCGTGTTTGTGTGTGTGTGTGTGTGTGTACGGGCGTTTGTGTCTGTACAGGACGTCTCAAACGAGATT
>NW_026411678.1:19664-20242 GCF_001194135.2 Octopus bimaculoides | reverse complement strand
GTGTGTGTGTGTGTACGGGCGTTTGTGTCTGTACAGGACATCTCAAACGAGATTACGTACGTATGTATGAATGAATGAATGTGAGTGCGTATTACGTTTGTTTTGGCGTATGTTCAAATCGGATTCTTTGGCTTACTGTAAATGTGAGTATACACACACATGTACATACATAGAAGTATGTGTCTATGATTCTTGTATCTTTTACTTGCTTCAATCATTAGACTGCAGCCATGCTGAGGCATTGCCTTGAAGAATTCTTAGTGGAAATGAATCGATTCCAGGACTAATTTTGGATCTATTTTAAAACGGGGGCCACATTTTTCATTAATGTTTTACGTAGTGTTTTTGGTACGGAAAGACTTTCAAACTTCGTATACTTATCTATTTTGTGTTATAGAACAGAAAAATATTTTTGTATTCGAATTTATTTCATGTAAAAAATTGTCTTATTTCGATAATTTCAACCAATCACTGACAAGTATTCAGTTGTTTATATTTACTCCTTTGGCTGATTAAGCGGTGTAAAGCGTATTTAATCTCCATACCTTCGTTTTATTTGCTTTTTTTCATTTTAAATT
>NW_026411678.1:18321-19084 GCF_001194135.2 Octopus bimaculoides | reverse complement strand
AGAATGGGACAAGGACGCAAAACATCCAGATAGACGATACAAAGAAAACACGGATAGGTCATTCGGAGTTTTCTCTCTTCAGTCGAGATCCAGATTATCCTTGTAATTTCGGCTGGTTATTCTCGATATTGCTCCAATCTGGCCAGCCCCAACGAAAAACTAAGCTAAGAGCATTAGATTCCTTGGAAGAAAGCAGCGAATGTATACAAAAACAAGGACGCCTGTCACTACGTTGTGAGTTCAAATTCCGCCGATGTCGACTAAATTAATCAAACCAACACCGGTTTTCAAGCAATGGTGGGGGACAAACATAGACACAGACACGAATATTTATACACATACATACTGTTACACGTTCATATCTATGTGTATGCGTAGGTATACGTAAATATGAATACATCCTCACTATTAATACTATTTTTGGTTCTATGCATATATATATAATATAATATAGGATAAAATCTTTATAAGAATTTATCAAGTAGTCAGCGTGAAAAAAACCTCATAATGAAAATAAATTCATTTTTTTCCATAAATATATATAATTTATATAAAGGGCATTAACTGTGTAGTAACGCCTCACGCTTCGAGGGACTAAATATGTCAAAAACTACCAAAAAATAAGCAACATATTTACCGAAAGCGAGGGAATGCAGCTTTCAAAATTAATCTCTTAAAAACATTTAACTTAAATGTTTTTAAGAGATTAATTTTGAAAGCTGCATTCCCTCGCTTTCGGTAAATATATTGCTTATTTTTTGGT
>NW_026411678.1:12569-17012 GCF_001194135.2 Octopus bimaculoides | reverse complement strand
CGACGGGCTTCTTTCAGTTTCCGTCTACCAAATCCACTCACAAAGGCTTTGGTCGGCCCGCGGCTATATTGTAGAAGACACTTGCCCAAGGTGCCACACAGTGGGACTGAACCCGGAACCCTGTGGTCGGTAAGCAAGCTACTTACCACACAGCCACTCCTGCGCCTATGTGTATGAAATCCTAGTCTTCATTGCTGTCGTTCTTAACTTGATGCTTATATGTCTACTGATTGTCCCATCTTTTAACCTCTCCTCATGAGTTCTGCTGTACCTTAGCACTGTGTAAAACAAACTCATTATATTATACTGAAGGTATGCTTAAGAAATAGCAGACGAAGTTCTCATGGGTGATATCAGACATTGACGATGACGTACGCTTGGGCGCATGCTCACCTTTTTCTTTTCATAATTTATGCACAAAGAAAAGAACCCCTATCTTTCATCTTTCGCTTGTCATTAGGCTACGGCCTTGAAGAACTTTTAGTCAAATAAATCGACCCAAGTACTTATTTGTTAAAAACCTGACACTTATTCTATACGTCCCCTTTGCCGAACTGCCAAATCACGGGGTCGTAAACACACCAGCACCGGTTGTTAAGCGGTGGTCATAAATGATAGAGAAATATTTAGACTACTTAAACCCATATATTGTAAACATATAGGCGCAGGAGTGGCTGTGTGATAAATAGCTTCCTTACCAACCACGCGGTTCCGGGTTCAGTCCCACTGCGTGCCACCTTGGGCTAGTGTCTTCTGCTATAGCCTCGGACCGACCAATACCTTGTATGTGTCTGGCCCAACAAGTGCCATAAGTCCCACTCACTCGGCCTTCAAACTTGTATAGGTCTGGTGCAGCAAGTGCCATAGTCCCACTCACTCGTCCTTCAAACTTGTATAGCTCTGGCGCAAGATTTGAACGAGTTATTTACATAACAGCGAGTAGGGGAGACAACTCAATGTTTCGGCCTTATGAGACCTCTTCGGCGAAGCCTAAACTTAACTTATCTGAGACTGCATAACCTTCCTTCCTAAATAAAACGGTAGCGCGTAATTTGAGAGAAGTCGAACGCCAACTTTGCAGCTTTTCCGCTGGCTCATCCACCTAAAATTTGTTGCTATTATTTCTTATAGCCCTTGGACAGACATGATCTGGCAGACATGTGAGCAGAGACATAACATGTGATCATCCGCTCTTAGGAGATATCAAGGATTATGTCATCCAATATGCTTGTTCCATTTATTTATAAGGTGTAGATGTAGTTTGAAGACGGTTTGGCTGCTATTTCTTTTGGATTGACCGCTTAGAGGTAACTTCTTCCAACGAATATAGGTGGTAGAGGGATATAGAGAAGTAGAAGAGAAATAGAAAGAGTGAGAGTATAACTACAGAAAGAGGAAGGGCATATAACTATAGAGAGAGGAAAGGAGGAAGGGGAGAGAAGTGAGTGTGTGTATACATAACTATAGAGAGAGGAAGGGGAGAAAGAACTGGAAGTGTAACTAGAGAAAGGAGAAAGGAGGAAGAAGAGGGGTAGAAGTGAGAATGTATAACTATAGATTGAGGAAAAGAGAAAGTGGAGATATAGTAAGAGTATATAACGATAGAGAGAGGAACGGCGAAAGGGGGAACAGAGAAATAAAAGTATAACTATAGACAGAAGAAGAAAGGCAGAGGAAAGAAAAATGAGAGCATATAACTATAGAGTGAGGAAGTTAGGAAGGGAAGAGAGAAGTGAGTGTATATAACTATAGAGAGAAGGGAGGGAGGGAGGGAGGGAGGGAGTAGTGGCAGTGTAACAGAGCAAGAAAGGAAGTGGAGAGAGAAGTGAGAGTATGAAAGGAGGAAGGGGAGAGAGGAGTTAGAATATAACTACAGAGAGAGGAAAGAAGAAACTATAGAGAGAGGAAGAGGAGATAGAAGTGAGAGCATATAACTACAGATAGAGGAAGGAAAAAAGTGGAGAAAGTATATAGTTATAGATATAGAAGAAGGGGAGGGAAAATGAGACAAGAGAGATGGAAGTATATAGAGGAAGGCGAGAGAGAAGTAAGATTCTATAACTATAAAGAGAGGAGAAAAATGAGTGATTTTAACTTTAGAGAGGAAGAGTGACAAGCGAGAGAAGTGGGAGTAATGAAGAGAGAATAAGCATATACAACTACACAGAGAGGGGGGAGGGACAAGTGAGGATATATAACTATAGAAAGAGGAAGAGTGAGAGTGAGAGTTTAAATATAGAGAGTGAAAGAGAGGAAGGGGAGACAAGTGATTATGAAACTATAAAGAGGAAGGGGGGAGGTAAAGAAGTCAAGAGAAACTATAATTAGTGAGGGTTGGTGGGAGTAGTAAAATGTTAAGTAAAAGACGTTGGGCGAAGGGTGCTGAAGCAGATGTGAGAAGGGGAGGGGTGATGAAGAGAGATATGGTAAAAGAAAAAGTTGAGAGTTGGAAAAAAGAGATACAAAGATAATAGAGAGAGTGAAAGGGAAAGAGAGAGAGAGACAGAGAGTGCTGAAGTGCACGGAATGCCGGGAACGAATTTGTGGAAAATCTGTGACGGAATGACGGAGGAAGCGAGGAAAGAGGTTAACGGAGGGGGGTGGGAGTAGCAACATCAGCATACCTGGTTGCTTCCGTCAGCTTCACTTCCTCCCTGTCATCCACCCGTCAATATTTCTCACTCTGCTGACAATATAAACAAACGCGGCCATCCTACCCGTTTCGTACCGGCAAGCATCGTATCGCCGTTGCTGTTGCTGGAGTTGTTTGTTGTTTTTTTGCTGTTGTTGTTGTAGTAATTGTAGCTTTTTGCTGTCGTTGGCGGTACTGTGAGAGTTGTGTATAGAATGTCTCAATTGAATTGGTTTACGTTTCAAACTGGGGTGTGGACACTGGGTCTATATATACCACACGGCCACATGCACTTATATATATAATCCTACCCCCTCTCCGTCTCTCTCTATATTATGTTATACGCACAACCACACGCGCTTGTGCATATTTCTGTGTGCGTATATATTATGTATATATAAACACATATACGAAGATAAGCACATGCTCTTGTTTATATATACATCTCTCTGTCCCTCTCTCTCTTTCTCTCTATCTGTCTCTATGTGAACCTTTTTGTCTATCTACCTATCTATCTACTTCTATCTATCTATCTATCTATCTGTCTGTCCCTCTATCTCTCTCTCTATATCTCTGTCTGTCTACAAACACATTGACACATGCACTTGGGTACATACATTTATGTACATCTGTCTGTCCCTCTCTCTCAATATATATGCGCACGCGCGCGTGTTTTTATCTGTCTGTGCGTGCATAATAAATTTATAGGCTCATATATGAGGGTAATATTTGTATATATGTACATCTTTCTGTCTGTCTTATTCTCTCTCTCTCTTCAAACACACGCAAACGTTTGTCTCCAAGAGGTCGACATTCGTTACACTTGGAATAATGAAACATCCAATAGGAACTGCCCACAGAAAGGGTAAACTCCTTCTGACAAGATGCACTTAAAAATTAAGGCTAATTTTTTCCAAATAATATTCAGCCTATCACAAGAAAAGGTCACTGATTAACCTACACATACACATTCCCGGGCCAGTTTTTTTTAAACTATGGAAGACAAAAAGGAATAAATTTTGAAAACATCCGCTAGGTTGAGAAAATCCATCACTGCTTCCATGAATGCTCTTCAAGCATCAAAGTCTGATGAGATCACCATAAGATCGAAATATGCTTAGGTTTATGTCCCATATTTTATCCTTTGCCTTTTATCTTCAACTTCTTTCAGTCGTTGAACTGAGGCCATGCTGGAGCACTGCCTAAAAGGGTATATGTTGAACGAACTTACCCTAGTAATTTTTTTTTATTAAGTCTGGCACTTGTTTTATCGTCACATTTTCCGAAAGGCTGAGATGCGTGTACGTAAACAAACCAACACCAGTTGTCTAGTGATGGTGAGAGGAGAAATATTAAAGTCAAATGATTTCATTCCATTGGTGGGCGTTACTTACAAATAATTCTATTACGGCACCCCGTCGGTTACAACGACGAGGGTTCCAGTTGATCAGATCAACGGAACAGCCTGCTCGTGAAATTAACGTGCAAGTGGCTGAGCACTCCACAGACATGTGTACCCACAACGTAGTTCTCGGGGATATTCAGCGTGACACAGTGTGACAAGGCTGGCCCTTTGAAATACAGGTACAACAGGAACAAGAAGAAAGGGTGAGAGAAAGTTGTGATAAAAGAGTACTGCAGGGTTCGCCACCACCCCCTGCTTTTAAGTGTTTTCGCTCAATAAACACTCACAACGCCCGGTCTGGGAATCGAAACCGCGATCCTATGACCGCGAGTCCGCTGCCCTAACCACACGAGCAATAACACAGAAACAAAAAAATAAAAACTCAGTATTGTAAGTATTATAGGTG
>NW_026411678.1:11582-12303 GCF_001194135.2 Octopus bimaculoides | reverse complement strand
ATATATATATATATATATATATATACACAATATATGAATATATGCATATGTACATACCTACACATATATGTATATATACATGCATATATGGGTACAGGGCATCAAAAGAACGTAGACAGAATGAGAAACAAGAACATAAAAAACAAAGACCTAGAAAACGGACTTTTTTTTACCCCGTGCTGTAAAAAATGACGGCTAATTGTAGTATTGTATTTATAAATAAGGACAGAAGATAGAATATGGATGGTAAATCAAATTAATACACTTGTCAATGTTATCCGGTGGTTGTCTTTTGAGATGAGACATTGATCATTGTTTGTTACTGAAAAAAACGCCGGTTCACACATACAAACATTCACATACTTCCCTTGTACATGCAAACACACATATACTCACAGAGTTGAAACGCTGTTTGATCTTTCTTTTCAATGTTGAATGTTCGCCATCCCACTCCCATTGCACGCGCGCACACACACACACACACACACGAACATTCACATAGCCCCCTTCTACATACACACATATACGCATGCAGAGTTGAAACGCTGTTTGATTTTTTTTTTCACCGTAGAACTTCCATCATCCCACTACCAAGTTTGCCATCACCCCTTCCTTCCTTTATTCGTCTATCACCCCTTCCTTATTCATCTATCACCCCTTCCTTTCTCATTTATATGTTGTAACGGAGAAAAACACATGAGTACTATGACAGCAGATATAA
>NW_026411678.1:9704-10413 GCF_001194135.2 Octopus bimaculoides | reverse complement strand
TAGTATATATATATATATAGGCTCGAAACGTCAAAGACTTTTCCATTTTTCCCGAGCATCAAACTAATACACCTACTCATTGTTCCTCCACTTGTCTTTGGTTTTCTGTAAATTTGAACGAGGCAAAGGTAAAGAATATGCACACATGGTGTTTAGGGTTAGGTCTAGGATAATGGTTACGACAAACACGAGAAGTGTGCGTAATCTTTACCTCCGCCTTTGAACTATATATACGGTAAAAATTCTGCCGATTCACTGCCTTTACAACACAGGCCATAGACAGTGCTTTTCAAACTATCTGATATGACATACAGGCAGTTTCTTTTCTTCCAGTGTGCCAGGGACCGGTAATATTTCTTAGTAATATTAATTCATACGGGAAGCGCACGCACATTCAGAAAAAAAAAGTGTTGGGGAAAAGGAAGAGTTATTCCCCTTTTATCTCCCGTCATCTTTTCGTTTTTCTTCTTCTTCTTCCTTTTACGTGTTTCAGGAGGCGCAATGGCCCAGTGGTTAGAGCAGCGGACTCGCGGTCATAGGATCGCGGTTTCGATTCCCAGACCGGGCGTTGTGAGTGTTTATTGAGCAAAAACACCTAAAGCTCCACGAGGCTCCGGCAGGGGATGGTGGCGAACCCTGCTGTACTCTTTCACCACAACTTTCTCTCACTCTACTTGTTTCTGTTGTGCCTGTAATTCAAAGGGTCAGC
>NW_026411678.1:5645-7189 GCF_001194135.2 Octopus bimaculoides | reverse complement strand
GTATGTATGTATATATATTGTATTTGGGGATGGTCATGTTGCCAGTTTAGCCAATAAGTGGATTTGGTAGACGGAAACTGAAAGAAGCCCGTCGTATATATGTATATATATATATATATATATATGTGTGTGTGTGTGTGTGTGTGTATTTGCGTGTCTGTGTTAGTCCCCCAACCATCGCTGGTGTGTTTACGTCCCCGTAACTTAGCGGTTCGGCAAAAAGAAACCGATAGAATAAGTACTAGGCTTACAAAGAATAAGTCCTGGGGTCGATTTGCTCGACTAAAAAGGCGGTGCTCCAGCATGGCCGCAGTCAAATGACTGAAACGAGTAAGTAAAAAGTAAAGGAAACATTACGCGGAAACCTTCCTTATGGATTATCTCCCTTACACCGTCGCCTTATTCTCTTTGTTAACGTTCCTTTAAATTTCTGTCCGTTTAGTAAGTCTTTTGTTTTTATTTTAACTCGATATAAGTCTCATAAACTACAGAATATAAATATCCACGCTACCACACTTGAAACGGACCTGTTATAACTCTTTATTTCGATTTGAATGGACGTGAAGGTATTTAGAATGCCCAAACTTATTTCTGCAAATGTGTTAAGTACTGATGCTGTTCATAGTTTTATCAATAAGCGTAGGAGCGAGGTAAATACAGTAAAAATAGCGGAGGTCAGTGGGGCTCAATTTAGGCGGCCCTTCAGAAATTGAACCTCCTGACGATACTCCCTGGGAGTTCATGTTGTAAAATTCGTGTATATATATATATATATATATATATAGTAATATGTATATAAAATATATAGATATATATGTGTAAATATATATATATATAAAAATATAAAACAAAATAGTTGAGAACTATAATTTTTTGATCTTAGTGGTTGGCATTAGGAAGGGCATCCAGCAACAGAAACCAAACCAAAATCAGACTAGAACCTGGTACAGCTCCCTGGTTTACCAGTTCCAGTCAAACTGTCTAACCCATACCAGCATGGGAAGTAGACATTAAATGGTGATACATAATATGATTTGATGGAAATTTGGCTGCTATCTCTACCAGGTCTTGCGACCACGTAAAGCTTTTCCTATACGTACGTATATACATACATAAGACAGTACAGTGCGATTTAAGGGAAATTTGGCTGCTATTTCTAACTGGTCTACCTCATCAGCTAATACATACATTCATACATGCACACACACACTCACACACAAGCCAGACAGTAGCATGTGATTTGAGGTAGATTTAGCTGCTACTTCTACCAGGTCTTGCGACCACGTAGAGCTCTTCCTAGTCGACTCATATATACATACATATATATATACATACATATATATATATATACATACATACATATATATATATAACGCCGGTGTTAAAACGTGTGTAGCTGATGAAGTAGAATGTTCTCTATGTGGCTTGTGTGTTTTCTCGTCTACGTTTTGTTTGCAATGTCCTGTACCCAGATATGCACCTATACATACAGGTGGATGTCGGTATGCACATACCTGTACGTATATATGCATATACTCATTTAC
>NW_026411678.1:3913-5592 GCF_001194135.2 Octopus bimaculoides | reverse complement strand
GTTGTGTGGTAAGTAGCTTGCTTACCAACCACATGGTTCCAGATTCATTCCCACACTGCGTGGCACCTTGGGCAAGTGTCTCCTACTATAGCCTCGGGCTGACCAAAGCCTTGTGAGTGGATTTGGTAGACGGAAACTGAAAGAAGCCCGTCGTATATATGTATATGTATGTGTGTGTTTATGTTTGTGTGTCTGTGTCTGTCCCCACCAGCATCACTTGACAACCAAAGGTGGTGTGTTTACATCCCTGTAACTTAGAACAAGTACTAGGCTTCCAAAGAATAAGTCCTGGGTCGATTTGTTCGACTAAAGGCGGTGCTCCAGCATGGCCGCAGTCAAATGACTGAAACAAGTAAAAGAGTAAAATACATATGACAGTAGGCTGTAACTGAGAGAGACTTGGCTGCTATTTCTACCACATCTAGCTATTATATAAATGCTTCCAGGTTACATTGTTTAGTCTCAATCAACTAGATCTATGAACGAAGGTATTCCTATCAAAACGGTGACAGTGATTTTAATCTGACTAATCAGGAAGGGTGGTGGGGTAACACCTGCTTTGCTTCGCATCCGCTCACAAACTCAAGTATATTTATGTCACCGTGCACTTCTTTATGCAGTTTTTTTTCTCTGTACTATAGCTGACACAGGTGGAGGCACAATGGCCCAGTGGTTAGAGCAGCAGACTCGCGGTCATAGGATCGCAGTTTCAATTCCCAGACCGGGCGTTGTGAGTGTTTATTGAGCGAAAACACTTAAAAGCTCCATGAGGCTCCGGCAGGGGATGGTGGCGGCGAACCCTGCTGTACTCTTTCACCACAACTTTCTCTCACTCTTTCTTCCTGTTTCTGTTGTGCCTGTAATTCAAAGGGTCATCCTTGTCACACTCTGTGTCACGCTGAATATCCCCGAGAACTACGTTAAGGGTACACGTGTCTGTGGAGTGCTCAGCCACTTGCACGCTAATTTCACGAGCAGGCTGTTCCGTTGATCGGATCAACTGGAACCCTCGTCGTCGTAAGCGACGGAGTGCCAACAACAATAGCCGACACATATTGGAATATTATGTTGATGATGGCTACACTAAATAATAATCATTAATGATGATGATCATCATCATTGCTATCATGATCATCATCACCATCACCATTTAATGTCTGTTTTCCGTGCTGGTAAGGGTGGGATAGCTTGACAGGTGCAAGCAAGGCCAGGGGCCACGCCAGGTTCCCTAGTCTGTTTTGGTTTCGTTTCTATCACCAGTGATTTTTACGTGGCACCATCACCAGTGCTTTTTCAATGGCACCATCAACAGTGGTTTTTATGTGACACCATCACCAGTACTTTTTATGTGGCACCATCACCAATGCTTTTTCAATGGCACCATCACCAGTGCTTTTTATGGAACACATGTCACTGGTGATGAAAGCTGGTGCTACGGAATTTGCAGATGTGTAAGAGGTGAAGAAAAAAAATGATGGAGGCATTGAAGGCCTATCTTTGCAGGAGTTTCAGCACTGCTTCAAATAGTGAAAAATGCACCCAGACTGATGGATTGCTTCAAGTGGAGAATTCTTTGAAGGGGATAAAAATGTAAACATGTAAAACTAAGTGAGTAAAATAATATTGCTACATTCCAGTTTATTTTGGATACCCCCTTGTATGGATGTGTATGTATATAT
>NW_026411678.1:2311-3643 GCF_001194135.2 Octopus bimaculoides | reverse complement strand
GTGGCACATAAAATACACCATTTTGAGCGTGGCCGTTGCCAGTACCGCCTGACTGGCCTTCGTGCCAGTGGCACGTAAAAGCACCCACTACACTCTCGGAGTGGTTTGCGTTAGAAAGGGCATCCAGCTGTAGAAACTCTGCCAAATCAGATTGGAGCCTGGTGTAGCCATCTGGTTTCACCAGTCCTCAGTCAAATCGTCCAACCCATGCTAGCATGGAAAGCAGACGTTAAACGATGATGATGATGATGATATATATATATATATATATCAGTGGAAACACCCTTCCTCACCTGCTCCAAAGAAGGTCAAGGTTGTTTCATTTGCAGGTGGGAGTGATAGCCTCAGTTTTTGGGTACACAAAAACCATTGTGCTTATTGACTATCTTCAAAAGGGCCATACCATCAATGGAGAGTTCTATGCCAATTTGCTGAGGCAGTTACGAAAGGCTATTAACACCAAATGCCTGGGAAAATTGACAAAAGGGGTCTTGATTCATTAAGACAATGCACCAGTACACCCGTTCTTGCTTTCAAAGGCTGCTGTGCATTACTGTGGCTTTGAACTAATTGATCATCCTCCCTATTCTTCTAATTTGGCCCCCCATTTGACTATCATCTGTTCCCCAACATGAGAAAACACTCTCGGCTGGGAACCAGTATCACAGTGACAATGTTATATCTGCTGTGGGTAACTTTTTTTTTTTACCAACATTCTGAAAGCTTCTTCACCAATGAAGTCAAAGCACTGCAGCAGGGATGGAAGAACTATGTGGACTACTAGGGGGCACTATGTTGAGAAAGAAACCTCATTTGGTCACATTCCATGAGAGTATCTTGATCAGGGTGTGAACTTTTTGTACATAGCTCCATATGTCAGATATGCTTCACTGGATGCCCAGCAGTTTCATGGTAACGATGGTAGTGGTGATAGTGGTGGTGGTGGTGGTAGTAATGATGGTAGTGCTGCTAGTGGTGGTGTAGGTAGTAGCATTTCATTCAAAAACCAATATTTCGGATCTATTTTAAAACGGGGGCGCCAGTATTTTCTTAACGAAACACTTTGAAACTTGGGACACTGGTAGAATGTGTCATATAAAACATCTTTTACTCTTAGTCTTCTTAACAAAAAAAAAAGGAATTCGCAAGTTATTCCATGTTAAAGTTGTCGTATTTCTGTAATTTCAACCAATCACTGACGTCTATTCAGCTCGGTCATAAAAATGTTATTCCCTGTGACATATTTCATCCGGTTTAATCGTAATTTATACGCATATATTGTTTATATAATAAACTACGCGGTTAACAGTCTAGTTAGGGTTAGGGTTAGGG
>NW_026411678.1:1243-2213 GCF_001194135.2 Octopus bimaculoides | reverse complement strand
ATCGAAATAAGACAATTTTTTACATGAAATTAATTCGAATACAAAAATATTTTTCTGTTCTATAACACAAAATAGATAAGTATACGAAGTTTGAAAGTCTTTCCGTACCAAAAACACTACGTGAAACATAAATGAAAACTGGCGCCCCCGTTTTAAAAAAGATCCAATATTTCTTTTCTGGGTGACCACAACCACCAGCACCACCACCACTATCATCACATTCATCATCATCATCATCAGCACCACCACCACCACCAACAACAACAGCACCAAGTCCATCAGCACAAACACCACCACTACCACCACAACCGCTACCAGCAACAGCACCAGCTCCAATAGCACCACAGCCACCGCCACCACCAATACTACTACTACTGCTACTACTACTACTACTACTACTACTACAAGTAGTAGTTGTTTGACCCTCAGGTCAGTCAGCCAGTCCTAGATGAATGACTTATGTTCAAACGGGAGGGATTCTATTCCAGTCGTTACACTCCAGCCCCCTTTTGGCCCCATCTGGGCCGGGTGTGGACACACGACTATACAGTACTATGAGAATTTTAAATGACGTGTGATTCGAGGGATATCTGGCTGCTATTTTTGTTGGGATATGTGACCATGTACTGGCTGATAGAAGGGAGTGACAGCGACAGCAGCAGTATTAGTAGTAATAGAAGAAGGAGTGGAGGAAGAAGAAGAAGAAGAAGAAAAAAGGAGGAGGAGGAGCATAAGAATAGAAATTGAAGGAGGGAAAGAAAAGTAGTAGTAGTAGTAGTAGTAGAATAATAGTAATAATAATAATAATAAGTAGTAGTAGTAGTAGCAGTAGAATAAGAATAGTAAGTAGTAGTAGTAGGAGAGGAAAAAGAAGTAGTAGTAGCAATAGTAGTAGTAGTAGAAGAAGAAGAAGAAAAAGATAAAGAAGTAGTAGTAGCAGAATAAAAAGTAGTAGTAGTAGTAGTAGTAG
>NW_026411678.1:0-627 GCF_001194135.2 Octopus bimaculoides | reverse complement strand
GGAACGAAAGATGGACAGAGGTTAAACTCGGTAGTGTGTGTGTGTATGCAAATTTGAGGTAGTTTTGGCTGCTATTTTTTAGCAAAACGATCGACCATATAGAGCACTGGTTCCCAACCTTTTCACAACCTTTTATGTAAATGAGTTTTCCCACGAACCTCAGGATATCGAAAGGTCTGTCAGCTTGACACGCTGACGGACTCCCAGTACCACCTTTGCAGAACACCAGATTTTAGCCCAGCACAAGAAAAGCATGGTCTGTCACAAACTGTGCACACAAAAAGGTCATTGTGATTCGTCTTCTCGATGGTGCCATCCTTCTTTAAATCTCTCTTGAGTCTTGCATGTGTTATCCTGACCTCTTCAAACGCTTTCACTCCACTCCACACTTTTGTTTGCCATCCAGCTCGATCCGAAGCAACGATTTCTATGTTCTCTGGATCCATTCCAAGTGACTTCATGGTAGTTCTTATGCCGTCCTTAAACCTCTTTTTAGGTTTACACCAATAGCGTTTCCCCTCTGCAAGTTCACCATAAAACAGTTGTTTGGGTTTGCATTCACCCGCCATTTAGAATAATATGGCCAGACCATCTCATTTGGTTTTTCAGAATCATTGCTTTAATTGA
>NW_026411677.1:0-371 GCF_001194135.2 Octopus bimaculoides | reverse complement strand
CTGACCACTTCGCAGTACCCACACCATCATCTACTCACCCACACATTATAGACGCACACACACAGACACGCACACATACACACGTCAAAGTCACTAACCCCTATCCACACGCACACATACTCTCACATATACACACACACTCTCACATATACACACACCTTCGTTTTAGGATCACCAGTACTTTATTATCTCCCCTTCTTCCTAACTCTCCTGTCCAACTACCTTTTCCTAACCAGTCGCCATGACTGACCACTAAATCCACAAGTTTTTTTTTTATATATTCTCTCTGTTTATTTCCTCGTGTTCCTTTCTGTTGAGGAACGTAGGCTCGAAACGTAAAAGACATTCTCACCTTCCCGAGCGTTAAACTA
>NW_026411676.1:0-292 GCF_001194135.2 Octopus bimaculoides | reverse complement strand
TTTCTACAGCTGGATGCCCTTCCTAACGCCAACTACTCCAAGAGTGTAGTAGGTGCTTTTACGTGTCACCAGCACAAAGACCAGTCAGGCGATACTGGCAACGGCCACGCTCAAAATGGTGTATTTTATGTGCCACCCGCACAAGAGCCAGTCCAGGGGTACTGGCAACGATCTCGCTCGAAAGTTCTTACGTATGCCACGGGCACAAGTGTCAGAAAGGCACAGGTGCCATTTCGATTTCACTTTCGCTTGCCCCAATAAGTCTTCACAAGCTGAGTTTCATGTCCAATGA
>NW_026411675.1:0-802 GCF_001194135.2 Octopus bimaculoides | reverse complement strand
TGGCCGCTGTCAAATGACTGAAACAAGTAAAAGAGTAAAAAGAGTAAGAGTAAGCATGTAAAACCTGGTAGGTTTACAACGCTTTTGCTAGTTGGTTTAGTTTAAGGTGCATACGTACAGGGAGGGTGTTCGGGCTAAATTTGACGATTTTTAAAATGTCTCCCTTACTTTTTACAGGGACGTCTTGGTGTATTTGTGAAAAGCCAACAGAGTTAGAGAGCATAAAGATTAAAGTTGCAGTTAAGAAAAAGTTAACTGACGTAGAGGATTGGAAACCATCTGAGCATTGGAAAAGAGATTCCTGTATTATGATGATTCACGCCGAGTATCAAAATGCCGAGGTCATGACTGTTACTCAGTATCTGAACTTATAAGATGCAACCATATAATTGAGAAAACTTTTGGAGAAAATACAGAAGAGAATATTTAATGGAGTATGATTAATTATTTCAATTAACATCTAACACCTATTTTGGAAAATGGCTAAACATATTTATACATCATTTATTGACTACATTTATAATGGGTTCGAAAAGAGTATACATGTAAACATATGAAAGATTAAATTGATTATCCTTCGACGGAATTCTGCTTTACGCACGGCATATAACTGCTTTACGCACGGCATATAACTGCTCATAGCTTTTAAAATTTTTTGAAATTTTCAGAAAATCTTTGAATTTGTATTCTACATACAGGAATTCACAAGACATTCGGCCATGCTTTTTTTGTCTCTTGGAGAAGAAATATACATACTGATGTACAACTTGATACATGTGTGTGTGTGTGTGTGTGTGTGTGT
>NW_026411674.1:0-532 GCF_001194135.2 Octopus bimaculoides | reverse complement strand
CTCCAGCATGGCCACAGTCAAATGACTGAAACAAGTAAAAGAGTATATACGACGGGCTTCCACACTGTTTCCTTCCACCAAATTCTCTCACAAGGCATTAATTGGGCCCAGGGATGTAAAAGACACTTGCTCAAGATGCTGCACAGTGGGACTGAGCCTGAAACTGTATGGTTGCAAAGCGAGTTTCTTAACCACACAGTCACTCCTCTATTAAAATTTTGCAATTATATTCTCCCACTTCAAAAACTACAAATGAACTCTCGAACTAGCTCTGTTTTCTGCCAGTATTTTGATCTTGTTCCATCCTCTCCACCATTCTCGCCTCCTTTCTTTGTCAATGGTCCTTTGCCATGTGGTTTTAGGGTGTCCTGTGGCTCTTTTTCCCCTCAGGATTCCACTTTAGTGCAACTGTACAGTAGTTTTCTCAATTTTGTCTGAGGATGTGTCCAATCCAGTTCCAGTGCGTGAATCTTATTTTGTCAGTGATCCTGTTGATACTCATTGTCATCTCAATTGTATCATTTTGGATTCT
>NW_026411673.1:0-256 GCF_001194135.2 Octopus bimaculoides | reverse complement strand
GTATGTATGTATGTATGTATGTATGCATGTATACATGTATGTATGTATGTGTGTATGTATGTATGCGTATGTGTCTATACATGTTTGTATACACACATATTTTGGATCAATCCATAGTGGAGACGAACATCATTTTTATTTGTGACAAGCTTAAATAATTGAGATATTCCTTAACATGAAACCTATGGTAGCCATAAAACAAATAAAGTATGTGTTTATATATGTGTGTATGCGTGTGTGTGTGTGTGTATGTATG
>NW_026411672.1:0-272 GCF_001194135.2 Octopus bimaculoides | reverse complement strand
AGTAGTAGTAGTAGTAGTAGTAGTAGTAGTAGTAGTAGTAGTTTCAAATTGTGGCCCAGAGCCAGGAATTTCGGGGAAGTGGGTGAGTTGAATACTTCGACCCCAGCGTTGAACTGGTACTTATTTTATCGACTTCCGAAAGGATGAAAGGCAAAATCAACCGCTCGGAATTTGAACTCAGAACACGAAAACGGACGAAATGCCGCTAAAACATTTTGCCCAGCGGGATCTTTTTTAAAACGGGGGCCACATTTTTCATTAATGTTTTACGT
>NW_026411671.1:0-590 GCF_001194135.2 Octopus bimaculoides | reverse complement strand
TAATAACAATAATAATAATAATTATAATAACAATAATAATAACCGACTGGGATTAATCTGAATAATCGAGACAATAAGTTTTATGTTCTATAGATATCTATGATAGAGTTGTTTTGGTTGTTTTCATTAGCAAGAAATGTTGGTCAGGCGAGAGAAAATTGGAATATAAATGCATATCCATAATATTAATACATTATCCCAATATAAATAAATAATAAATGAATGAATAGCAAATAAATAAAGATATAACCGCTCCCGTCAAAATAGGAGTTAAATTAATCGAAGGAAAATCAAAAATATTTATCTCGCTGCAAAGACACTGTGTTTAGTTTAGTAGCCGTATGTCTGTCTGAAACGATTACCTTCTTAATGACTTACTTAGCTGTTGTGTCTGCATACATACGTACGTACATACATACATACATACATACATACATACATACATATATGTGGCTGTGTGGTAAGTAGCTTGCTTACCAACCACATGGTTCCGGGTTCATTCCCACTGCGTGGCACCTTGGGCAAGTGTCTTCTGGTATTGCTTCGGGCCAACCAAAGCCTTGTGAGTGGATTTGGTAGACAGAAACTGA
>NW_026411670.1:0-223 GCF_001194135.2 Octopus bimaculoides | reverse complement strand
ATATATATATATATATATATATATATATATATATGTTTATGTTTGTATGTCTGTGTTTGTCACCCATCATTGCCCGATAACCGAGATGCTGGTGTATTTACGTCCCCGTAATCTAGCAGTTCGGCATAAGAGACCGATAGTATAAGTACTAGGCTTAAAAGGAATAAGTCCTTGTGTCGATTTGTTCGACTACAGGCGGTGCTCCAGCATGGCCGCAGTCAAA
>NW_026411669.1:0-201 GCF_001194135.2 Octopus bimaculoides | reverse complement strand
ATATATATGTATACATGTACATACATGTATATGTGTGTGTATATATATGTGTGTGTGTGTGTGTGTGTGTATATACATACATATACATGCATACACATATATATACATATATATATATGTATGTATGTATATGTATGTATACATGTACACACATGTATATGTGTGTGTATATATATATGTGTGTGTGTGTGTGTGTGTGTG
>NW_026411668.1:0-350 GCF_001194135.2 Octopus bimaculoides | reverse complement strand
ACCTTTTGTTCTTAACCTTTTTTTCCTGAAGAT
This sequence comes from Octopus bimaculoides, assembly GCF_001194135.2. Classification (NCBI taxonomy): domain Eukaryota; kingdom Metazoa; phylum Mollusca; class Cephalopoda; order Octopoda; family Octopodidae; genus Octopus; species Octopus bimaculoides. The sequence continues at coordinate 317 of NW_026411668.1, read as the reverse complement.
GTGTAAGGCAATTTATATGTTTGAATTGAATTTGAAAGTTAAATATAGCCTTATACAGAAATGTGGACTGTTGACATAGGAATAAATTTCAATAATAATGGATATTAGCGTCAAAACTCTGTTTTAAATTTAAAATTTTGTATATATATATATATATATATATATATATATAATTTATATATATATATATATACATGTACATATATATATGTATATATATGTATATATATATATATATGGAACTCTCAAAGCCAACCCCTTAAAAACGGACTAAATTATAGTTCATGATTTCGTAGTTATTGTAGTATTATACAACT
>NW_026411667.1:0-386 GCF_001194135.2 Octopus bimaculoides | reverse complement strand
TGCACACACACTCTCTCTTTCTCTCTCTCTCTCTGACACATACATATACACACACATACTCCATTCCCACACAAACACACAAACAAGCGCTTCCACCCAAATATAATCATTTTTGCACACAAACAAGACAAAACAATTACCGAAACAAGGAAGGAACCAAGTAAACAAGACAAAAAGAAAAAGAGCAAAAAATAAATAGTAAACTAAAGCAAAGAAAATCCCAAAACAAAAAGTTTTTGAAAAGATTAGACAAAGAAAGGAGAAACTAAAAGGATTGGAAAAGAAAATATTTTAAAAAATGGCAAGTTGTAAGTATAATTGAAATATAGAAAAATATATTAGACTATGTACATGTGTTTTTGGCTGTATATATGTAGCTATGTATA
>NW_026411666.1:0-394 GCF_001194135.2 Octopus bimaculoides | reverse complement strand
TATATACATACATACATATATATATATATACATGTGTATGTGTATATGTATGTATGTATATATGTATGTATGTATATACATATATCAATACATATGAGCAGAGAATGTGATAGGGAGGTAAAGACAACAGAGAGAGAGAGAGAGAGAGAGAGAGATAAAGAGAGAGAGAGAGAGAGAGATGAAGAGAGAGAGAGTCTACACAGGTGTCGGAATAGATGATATATTACCTGAATACAAAAAAATAAGAAATTTATAAAATTTTTATTGATTTATTTAATACGCGGATAATTTAGACTTAATTAGATTCATAGTATTTTCTTTTAGTCATGCCTAATACACTCATATACAGAAGTAATTGTAAACAATTATATATACATAGTTACCTTTATATATA
>NW_026411665.1:0-215 GCF_001194135.2 Octopus bimaculoides | reverse complement strand
TCCTTTCCGAGGGCCCAGGTCGGCCGGGATGAGAATCTGTTGATTCTTTTTCTTGGATTTTGAATTTCACTATAATTCTATTAACAATAACAAGAGGAATTTGAAGATTTTCGACAATTTTTCGCTGGCTAAGACCAGCCTCAGATTGCCCAAGAATACGACTTTTTTGAAAATCTGACAGTTCTGCTGAATTTTTTGTGCTTGGCATGGTTACT
>NW_026411664.1:0-525 GCF_001194135.2 Octopus bimaculoides | reverse complement strand
TATATGTATATATATATATATATGTATATATTACAATCCATCTTCTCGTATTACAATTTGGAGAAATGTTAACAAATGCTTCGTAGCAACTGCGACCAGTTGCAAATGTGAAGGGGAGTTAATCCAATCACTGAAGTAGTCTCTGAATTTGATTCGTGAATATTTAAATTATTCCCCTTCACTGTTTTCTTTCAATGAAGATAATTTCAATAATCAGGAATTTATTTTGAATGGGATACGCATTCAATTATATGCATCGTAACTAAATTTTATTTCAATTTACAATCTTCCAAATGCTGTGAACATTTTTTGCATTGAGTAAAAGTACAGCAAAAATATCTCGATTAATGTAAATATCTCCTTGTTGGTATTAGATTGTTTTTTTCCGTCGGAGAGTCATTATTTTCAATCACAGATTTAACTTTTAATATAACTTTCTTCGTCAGTATTTTCCATATTTGTACCATTCACGACTTTGTATTATTCCTTTTAGTCCATTTTAGTCCATTATTATTCATATATATA
>NW_026411663.1:0-954 GCF_001194135.2 Octopus bimaculoides | reverse complement strand
ACATAAATTCATCTTCAGGGAACCAACATACAAAAAGCAAGACATGCGCTTCGTAAAAGTACAGCAACCTCATTAATCTCTGGTGCGTTGAAACGTTTGTGAATGTACAGTTGGGGGCCTTCTATCAGAATTGATCACCAATTAAAAATTTCGGCTTTGTGTATTATCAAGGATACATTTAAAACTTCGGATATAATTATTATTGTTATGAAGCATTTGTTGAAGTTGTTGCATTATATCAAAGTGGAGCCCTTCATTAAAATTATACCTCGTTCCAGCATATTTTCCATATTGTTAATGCAATAAAATTGCAAAAATTTATGGTCTTCACTTTATAGTGGTAAAATGCTACCAATTTGATGATATACTTGCCCTAGGATTTTGACTGCAAGCATTGATCCTCTCTCATTCACAATATTTACTCCAAATGATTTGGAAAGCAAGTAATTTGGAAAGCATTATTATAGTGTTGTATTTTTGAATGCTTTGTATGCTTTGAATGCGGTGGGGTGAGTTACACGAAGAAATTTTTCCAGTGCTTCAGCAGGATTAGGAAAGAAAGGTAGCATAATTTCCTCCTCCTGCCGCATACTTCAAGTGGTTCATTTAACCATTGTTTACCACCATAGCAATAGCATTCGTGACACATTGAGCCGATTTCAGATTCATAGTAATGATAGGAGTTGTTATCGAATGCAGGAAGATGCCATTGCTGACGTGGCCTACATTCGTTGTGTCTGAATCGGTCATTTTCACGTCTATTTGCAGTTTCTTGTGGTGCTTCTTACAGACCATACGATGCTCTTCGAAAACGAGCAATTGCAAGTTGAGAATTTCAGTCGTCTTCGTTTTCTGCTGCACATGGAACTGCCCATCCTTTTTTTTTGGCTATCTGTACGTCGTGCATTTCTTTGATACTCGTTTTCTGTTACACATCGACTGCCATTCTTTGTT
>NW_026411662.1:0-289 GCF_001194135.2 Octopus bimaculoides | reverse complement strand
TATGAGACAGAATTCCATATATGATGTACAGGATGTAGATTATCTGGAAGCCTATCCTTTATTTTTAGTCATTATGACAACTGTTAACAGAGTATCATTTTTCTACCATGTTTAAATAAGCATAAAATAATAGAAAATTGTTTGAGATTATAAGTAGAGTGATGTGTGTTGTTGGAATTTCCATACAATGACCTTGACTTAAGTAGATCAATTGAAACCATTATAAATTATATGGCTGTGTCACAACTTCAACAATAATGAATTTGAACTTATATACAAAAGATAACTT
>NW_026411661.1:0-239 GCF_001194135.2 Octopus bimaculoides | reverse complement strand
CCAGCCAAGTCACAAGTATTTACTCACAATCAACTTTTATTTCCTGTCTTCCTGTTCAATGTGACCACCACCTGCTGCACGGCCAACATCAATGTAATAAGAGAATCCCTCTCAGACACATTTCAGCATATCATGATCAACTGAATACTTCTTTGGCTGTCTGGTTGAATGCTTTATCGAAGATTTTCTATTTCCCTTCTATGTCAATATCTTCTGGAATCGCCTCAAGCAAAGCAAAT
>NW_026411660.1:0-567 GCF_001194135.2 Octopus bimaculoides | reverse complement strand
CCCCGAAAGGATGAAAGGCAAAGTCGACTTCGGTGGAATTTAAACTCAGACAGACAAAATACCACTAAGCAATTCGCCCGGTGTTCTAACGTTTTTTATTTCTTTACTGCCCACAAGGGGCTACACACAGAGGGGACAAACAAGGACAAACAAACGGATTAAGTCGATTATATCGACCCCAGTGCGTAACTGGTACTTATTTAATCGACCCCGAAAAGATGAAAGGCAAAGTCAACCTCGGTGGAATTTAAACTCAGAACGTAAAGACGGACGAAATACCACTAAGCAATTCGCCCGGTGTGCTAACGTTTCTGACAGCTCGCCGCCTTGTGTATTATATTATATTGTACTATATTATATTATATTATATTATATTATATTTTGTTAGGTTGTATAACTTACAAGTTTAACTTGTAAGTGTTTAATAAGTGGCTGTGTGCTTTTACGCGTATGTGCATATATGTATGCATTTATGTATGAATGTACGCCTGTACTCACAGACACACAGACACACACGCATATATATATATATATATATACACACATACACATATATATATATATATA
>NW_026411659.1:0-373 GCF_001194135.2 Octopus bimaculoides | reverse complement strand
CTCTCTCTCACTCTCTCTGTCTCTCTCTGTTTCTCTCTGTCTCTCTGTTTTTCTCTCTCTGTCTCTTTCTTTCTGTCTCTCTCTCACTCTCTGTCTCTCTGTCACTCACTGTCTCCCCCTCCCTCTTTCTCACTCTCTGTCTCTCTCTCCCTCTCTCTCTCTCTGTCTCTCTCTCTCACTCTCTCTCTCTCTCTCTTTCCCTCTCTCTCTCTGTCTCTCTCTCATTCTCTCTCTGTCTCTGTCTCTGTCTCACTCTCTGTCTCTCTCTGTCTCTGTCTCTCTCTCTGTCTCTCTCTTCCTCTCTCACTCTCTCTCTCACTCTCTCTCACTCTCTGTCACTCTCTACCTCACTCTGTCTCTGTCTACCTCTCTC
>NW_026411658.1:0-291 GCF_001194135.2 Octopus bimaculoides | reverse complement strand
ACATACATACATACATACATACATACATACATACACGCACATACACACACATGTATGTGTTTAGATGTGTGTGTGTGTATTTCCGAACAAATATATGTGTGCGCATGTGTAATCCGTGGTTCACTGCATATTTCTTCTATGTCGTCTTCACATGATATATATATACATACATACATATATAGATATATACATACACACACACACATATATATATATGCATGTATGTATATATCTGTAAGTATGTATGTATGTTTGTTTGTATGTATGCGTGTATGTATGCATGTATGTATG
>NW_026411657.1:230-441 GCF_001194135.2 Octopus bimaculoides | reverse complement strand
TGAAGCCAGTATGCTCCGATAGATGTGTAATGTCAGTGTGCATACTCGACTGAATATAAGTACCTTGAGAGAAAATTTGGACCTAAGAAGCATCAGTTGTGGTGTGCAAGAGGGACAATTGCACTGGTATGGTCATTTGGCAAGAATGGATGAGGATAGCTGTGTGAAAAAGTGCCACAGCCTAGCAGTTGAGAGTACCTGTGGAAGAGGT
>NW_026411657.1:0-220 GCF_001194135.2 Octopus bimaculoides | reverse complement strand
TGTGTGAAAAAGTGCCACAGCCTAGCAGTTGAGAGTACCTGTGGAAGAGGTAGACCCAGGAAGACCTGGGATGAGGTGGTGAAGCACGACCTTTTGAACATTAGGCCTCACTGAGGTAATGATTTGTTATATGGACTGTTGGATATGTTATTCGTCTGATGTTCCGTGTATCATTGTGGTTCGTCTGAGTTCATTGTTTCATTGTTGTTGTCTTGTGTGA
>NW_026411656.1:0-453 GCF_001194135.2 Octopus bimaculoides | reverse complement strand
GAAATCTTCTACATTTCATTATAGCGTTACCAAATGTAATTTCAAATGGTTTCTGTGCAACAGCTGGCATATACAAGCATTTATTTATGATTATATACACTTGCATACAATCATATACACACTTATCTATCTACAAGCACAAACAAACATATATATATGTACATATATATATATCTACATTAATATATATGCATATATTTACATACATATACATATATCTACATACATACATACATACATAATTTGGTGGTTGTCTACTCCTTATGCAAAGTTTGACCACTTCCTGTACCTACACCTTAGAAACATCATGGCATCCGATGTGGCTTTTTAAACCAGACAATGTTTTGAAAAGACACTCACACAGATTGCATATGCATATATCTACACTCACACACACATATATAAATATATATATACATAAACATACATATACATACATGCATATATATATAT
>NW_026411655.1:0-567 GCF_001194135.2 Octopus bimaculoides | reverse complement strand
CCTGTGACCGCGAGTCCACTGCCCTAACCACTGGGCCATTGCGCCTCCACCGTCGCCTTCTCTATAATATAATATTAAAATTATTAACATGATAAACATTTAATAGGCAGCTATACTGCTGTATTCATTTTTATCTTATTTTCTGACGATTCCGCAGCATGTAATATATATATTAGGCTCTGAATTCAAATCCCGGTGAGGTTCGACATTACTTTTCATCCTCGTGAAATCAATAAGATGCATATTAGTAATATATTGATTTCTTACATAGATAAAAGGTTATGAATTTTTTGGTAGCGGGCCAAGATTTCATTCGATTACACCGATTTAGTATTTGATTGATACTTATTTTATCGACTTCGTAAGGATGAAAGGCAGTGTCAACTGCAGCAAGATTTGAACTCAGAACGTAAAGAGATATAACTTAAATGCTGCAAGTCATTTTATCCGTTACTCTACTGATTTTGCTAATCCGCTCTAAATTCAAATTTCACTATATTAGATCTGTGAATCCCTACAAGTGGAGGCGCAATGGCCCAGTGGTTAAGGCAGCGGACTCGCGGTCAT
>NW_026411654.1:0-256 GCF_001194135.2 Octopus bimaculoides | reverse complement strand
CAGCCTTATCATTTAAGGTTTAAGGAGGATAACTCTTTAACCCTTTTACTTTTTGTTGTTGTCATTTTAGTTTATGTGTTTTCGTTTTCCTGTCTTTTTCCTTTCTGCGTTTCTGCTGCCTTCTCAGTTTTTTCGCGTTTCTTTTATTATTCCATTTTTTTTTTAGTTCATTATGATATCTGGTTTGCAACTGAAGAATATATTTGAGCGTTTCTCAACATACGAAACTGTGGGTAGCGCTTAAATACATGTATTG
>NW_026411653.1:0-212 GCF_001194135.2 Octopus bimaculoides | reverse complement strand
TAGATAGATAGATAGATAGATAGATAGATAGATATAGATATAGATATTTACACACAGAGGTGATTATCAAGTACACAAGTTTAATGAAGTGTTTATATGAGTGAAATCACATGGAGATTCACACGTATATAGATAAATATGTATACATTTATACATTTCTATGTAATGTAATAATAATAATAATAATAATAATAATAATAATAATAATAATA
>NW_026411652.1:0-768 GCF_001194135.2 Octopus bimaculoides | reverse complement strand
TGTGTGTGTGTGTGTGTGTGTGTGTGTGTGTGTGTGTGTGTGTGTGTGTGTGTGTGTGTACACAAATATTTTTGCAATTATGTTTGAGATTGTGTTTATGACACAACAACGCCGGTTAGCAACCGGAAATTATGTCAGAAGTAGAGATCGGCATAAAATATGTATTGGAGTCGATTTGCTCGACTGAAAACCTTAAAATAGGCACCCTACAATGTCCACAATTGAATAACTGAGACGAGCAATAGTGTAAAAGCAAAAAAAAATTAAGGGTTAAAAATATGTAAGTATGTATATATGTATGTAGGTATACATGTATGTATATGTGTATACGTGGATGGACGTATTCGCACGAATATGTAAATTTATACATGTGTTTATGTGTATATATATATATATATATGAGTATGTGTGTGTGTGTGTAAGCGTGTTTGCGCGCGTGTTTGCGCGCGTGTGTGTATGGGTGTGTGTGTGTGTGTATGTGTGTATATATATGTGAATGTGTATATGTACACGCATGCGCTTGTCTTTGTCTATACATCTGTATACATACATATGTCTGTATCTACATATGTGTATGCGAGGACATACATTCATATATATATATATATAACATGTAAATAAAGATAGATATATGCACACACAGACGTACATATATAATTATACACGATGACTGTGGTATGCGTCTTAGTACATAGAAACTTTAGATATGGAAATTAAGTAATTTAAAGCGGTAATAATATACGTCTTCTCGCAATACACACACACACA
>NW_026411651.1:0-311 GCF_001194135.2 Octopus bimaculoides | reverse complement strand
ATATATCTATATATATATCTATATATATCTCTATATATATATCTATATATCTCTATATATATCTCTATATATATCTCTATATATATCTCTATATCTATATATATATCTATATATATATCTATATATATATCTATATATATATCTATATATATCTATATATATATCTATATATATATCTATATATATATCTATATCTATATATATCTATATCTATATATATCTATATCTATATGTATATCTATATATCTATATCTATATCTATATATCTATATCTATATGTATATCTATATCTATATGTATATCTATATCTA
>NW_026411650.1:0-246 GCF_001194135.2 Octopus bimaculoides | reverse complement strand
TATTATATCCATAGGCGGATATTTTTAGTATGAAGTGGTAAAGTGTGATGCGCTGAAAAAATAGAGAACAATACTTGAAGTGTAATTTCATTCCAGTAGTAAATATCCGTGTAGAAATCCGTGTAAAGTGATCCTTGTGGGGATAATCCGGAAATAGATGTTGGAACGAAGGCTGATACAGCATAGATAGCAGAGGTGGAATGAAACTACACTTCAAGTACTGTTCTCTCTTTTTTCAGCGCATCA
>NW_026411649.1:0-291 GCF_001194135.2 Octopus bimaculoides | reverse complement strand
ATAATAATAATAATAATAATAATAATAATAATAATAATAATAATGACTGAGGATATAAGTAAGATCCAGGCGACCACCTCAGCTGCAGTTCATGCAGGAAACTGACTCGCGTAGTATTCGAATAGCATTGTGATGGTTACATTGTTGTTTGATTAATCAAACGATGATTAGTTATAACTCGGTTAATTATTATAGGAATATTCACCACTCCAAGGTTTGTATATGTGATAGATATTTCGTAATACTCACAGGTGGGAAGAACAAAAAATTTAAGTTCATATATATATATAT
>NW_026411648.1:0-565 GCF_001194135.2 Octopus bimaculoides | reverse complement strand
ACATATGCACATATATGTGTGTGCATGTGTGTGTGCATATGTGTGTGTGTATATATATATCCATACATACACATCATACATATATACATACACACACATATGCACACACAAACACACACACATAATTATCATCATCATTGTTTAACGTCCACTTTTCTATGTTTGCATGGGTTGCATTTCATTTTTTGATGTGGTCTACAGCTGGATACTCTTCCTGTCACCAATCCTCGCATATTTCCAATTAAGAGAATATTCCTCATAATCAGACACATTTTCTTAGTCTGTCATACCGGCCATGATGAAATACCACAAGGTATAGAAAATACGTATTCGCCTTTATATATTTATATATTTAATCCTTTATATTGAACACTCAATATTTCATATATTCAATAAGACATATTCCATATATTCAATAAGACATTCAATACTTCATTTCATTGTACCATCCATCTTTTTTTATATTATATATTATATATTCCATATTCTATATCCCACATAAATTTCACAAGAAAATAAATAAAAAACATAAAAAAACAGAGTTGGAACTCTTTTAAATAAAATA
>NW_026411647.1:0-639 GCF_001194135.2 Octopus bimaculoides | reverse complement strand
AGTGGGCGCTGCTGCTTCCCCCTGGGAGCGGTGGAAAGATCCATGGGGCCGTTGGAGAAAAGCGGTGGCAATAATAATCAAGAAAATAAGGAGTTAAATAGTTTAAGTTTCATTCGTGAATTTACTGCAGAAACTGGTCTGTGTTTGTGGCGGCGATGGGGTGGAGGGGGCGCTAGAAATGTGGATCGGGTGCCATGGGGGCGGCAACCTGAGAAAGTTTGGGAACCACTGAATTCTATACGATGGCACATGCGGGTGTATATGTTGAATGCTTACTATTCTACCTGTTTAATTTAACATAACTGCCGAGGTACGAATTGTTCCCCTTATTAGCACAGCATGCGCACAAAAGTGGAAATCCTGTACAGCTCGAAAGTCAAACGCCAGTCAACTTGACTAGTCGGACTATGTATAATTTATGAATAAATCAATTAATTAAATACATGTAAATCTCTTGAGTTATAACGATAATCACTGGTGCTATTTATTCAGACCTGTCCCGGGATAGTAACGGCTAAAGCCTACTTCAGTTATATATATTGAATTTAATTTTTCATCACGTTAAACCGCTAAATCCCTACACATCTTTTTCCTCTTTCGGTTTTTTTTTTTCGTTCTCTCTCCATTTTTTTTTTTTTT
>NW_026411646.1:0-262 GCF_001194135.2 Octopus bimaculoides | reverse complement strand
CATGGCTGTGTGCTAATGTGCTTGTGTGTGTGTGTGTGTGTGAGAACTTTGCTCTCATGAATCGTTTTTGTAGAAGTATATTTTCGTATAGGTAAATTATTCGAATACGTATGCTAATATCTATAATATAAACAAAGATTCATACACACCTACTAAATACATACATATGCACACGCAAACACATATATACGAACATATATGTGTATAACTGTATATACCTACACAAACGAATATATATATATATATATATATATATATATAT
>NW_026411645.1:0-375 GCF_001194135.2 Octopus bimaculoides | reverse complement strand
TATATATACGTATAGATGTAAGTATGTATATATAGGTGTGTGTATATGTATATACATACATATATATATATATATGCTAGCAGAGATACCTGGCATTGTTCGGGATTAAGATGGCATAGTTTTTACTGTTTTACATGTTTCGGTCATGTGAGTGTGACCATACTGGAGTAGCGTTTTTGGTCAAGGAAAGAGACGCTAAGATTTATTCTTTGTAAGCCTAGTACTTATTTTATCTGTGTGTTTTACCAAATGGCTGAGTTACAAGGACGTAAACACGGTAATAACAGTTGTCAAGTGATGGTAGGGGTACAAACACAGATACAGACACACACACAAACATATAAACATATATACACATATATATATATATATATA
>NW_026411644.1:0-510 GCF_001194135.2 Octopus bimaculoides | reverse complement strand
TGGTTTGTTTTACCAGGCTATACCTAATACATAAATCCACCAGTGCGTCCACAGAGTATTTTCCTCTAATTATTATTATTATTAACGGATCCAACTTAATCCTACAAATTCTAAGATATCTTCATTAAAAATAAGATTAAAAATAAATAAATATACATATAACTTCCTAATATATTTTTACTAAATTTAAAAGATTTTAAAATAAGAAAATTTTAAAATTTTAAAACATTCATAAAGATTTAATAAAATAAAATTATACACCTAAATATATATATATAGAAATTGCCAAACATAAAGAACCCCACATCGACTATTTTATAACCACTTCAAATTAAACCGCTTATCTATATAAACTTTGCAGGAATAAATAATTTATTGTGAAATTTACCCCAATCAATACTAGTAAATATGACTATCATTATGACAAACCTACGTTAATAAAAGTTAAGCATTAAAAAACCTCGGTGGACATTGGAATTAGACACTGAGGGAAAATGGCTGTAACTTTTT
>NW_026411643.1:0-224 GCF_001194135.2 Octopus bimaculoides | reverse complement strand
TGCCAGCATGGAAGGCAGACATTAAACGATGATGATGATGATGATGATGCACACAAAATATATACAAATAGGCATAAAGGCACATACGCACACTCATATATACATGTACACATACATATGTTCATATATACACACAAATACATATACCTAGACATACATATACATGTTATATATATAAACTCATATACATATTTACACACAGACACACCACACACACACACACA
>NW_026411642.1:0-345 GCF_001194135.2 Octopus bimaculoides | reverse complement strand
ATATATATATATATATATATATATATATATATGCTCATATGTATGTGAGTGCTTGTCTACATACATAGATATATATACTGTATGGGAGTGCGTCTATACATACATAAATACATACGTACACATGTATATGTATAGCCACAGCTTAAGTACCTCATTCGGTCTTCGTCCGGCAAATAAACGATTATTCACTTATGTACAGAAGAATAGCTAGGTGTTATGATATAAAGTCTAACAAGTAATGTCCTGTCCCTAACGTATATTTCTTCTACAAAAGACTCATCAGTTAATTAGGTAATAACTATTACTTTCTTGCAGTATTTGTTTCTCACTCACTCTTACTAAATA
>NW_026411641.1:0-321 GCF_001194135.2 Octopus bimaculoides | reverse complement strand
AATATATACACGTGTATATATACAAATATATACACATACGTATATATACACATCTATATATATATACACACACATACGTATATATACACATATACATATACACATATATCCACACATATATATAGATAGATATATACACATATATATACCTATATATATTACACACACACACAAATATATATATACACACATATATATCATCATCGTTTAACGTCCGCTTTCCGTGCTACCATGGGTTGGACGATTTAACTGAGGGCTGGTAAACTAGATTGCTGCACCAGGCTCCAATCTGATCTGGCTGAGTTTCTACAGCTGGATGCC
>NW_026411640.1:0-484 GCF_001194135.2 Octopus bimaculoides | reverse complement strand
GTGCAATGACTAAGGAAAATAGTCTAATAAAGGGGCATATAAACCCTCGACAGAAAACTGAAGGCTTTCCTATCAGTGAGAGAGTCAAATCAGCGTCCCTATTCCTGTCAAATTTAAGAACTATAATAGTTTGTGCTTATTTATTATTTTTTTTATGTAAACAAATTTCCTATATGCATTCGGTGCGAATGTTTTTTTTTATAAGGCGCCATAAGAAATAATAATGGTATTTTTATATAAGCTTAAATATTATGGTGATCACCGTGCAATGAGTAAGGATAATAGTCTAATAAAGGGGCATATAAGCCATCGACAGATAAAAGAAGGCTTTCCTATCTGCGTGGCAGTCGAACCCATGTCCCATTTTTAATGCGACTGTGTTACCTTGACACCAGCGAATCAGCCTCCCTTTTCCTATCAAATTTAAAAACCATTCACACCAAAAGTATATATACATATGTATGTATGTATATGTATGTGTGTA
>NW_026411639.1:0-653 GCF_001194135.2 Octopus bimaculoides | reverse complement strand
ACACACACACACACACACACACACACACACGCACACACACAACACACACATATATATGAAACGACGCGTTGGCAGTGATTGAAGACGGGAGATATATATTTTTTGCGCGATTTACTAAATTTTGACACTGATAAATGATTGTTTATACTTAAATTCTATGACAATCATCCAGTTTACTAGAAATATTGGAGTGATAAATTCTTCTCCAGACTCACCAAGTAATGAATATATAGAAGCATTAAGTAACATCGGTAGATTGGTGTTGATATTTGTAGAAATGCTCCCAGGGAGTATATATTAACACAATTTGAATAACAAGAGATTATGAGTGTACGTACGTATGTGTGTGCATGTATGTGCACATATGTGACTGAGCATGTTTATAAACACACATACAAACACGTGTGTGTGTGTGTGTTTATAAATATGAATATTTTCTCTCGTTTTCTCTCTCTCTCTCTCTCTCCCTCTCTCGCATAAAAATATCTGTACAGTTAATAGGTACAGTGTAAATACATAGTAATAGAGATATAGGTGTACACATACACAGAAGAAACACATATATATGTGTATATGTATGTATATACATATGTATATATATGTATATATATCTATATATTAATATATGTGTATATATATATGTATGTATATAT
>NW_026411638.1:0-254 GCF_001194135.2 Octopus bimaculoides | reverse complement strand
TGTTGGTATCAACGTTGTTTTTGTCATTAGTTTTGCTCTATCTCGCTTACAGCCAATTTACTGTCGTAGTGAATATAATGATAATCTTTGCTAGGAGGGGGCCAGGTTGATTACTTGGACCTCGGTGTTTCTCTGGTACTTTATTTATCGACCCTGAAAGAATGAGTTCAAATTCGACGGAATTTGAGCTCAAAACGTAAAGACTGACGAACTACATCTAGTCATTTTGTCCGGCGTGCTAACGATTCTATCAG
>NW_026411637.1:1564-2159 GCF_001194135.2 Octopus bimaculoides | reverse complement strand
TGTGAGTGAGTGAGTGAGTGAGTGAGTGAGTGAGTGAGTGTGTGTGTGTGGTTGTATGCTATGAAACTTAATTCTCAACAATCTGGTTTCCGGTTCAGTCACACTTCCTGATGCCTCGCGTAGGTGTCATCTACTTTAGCCGTGAGCCAACAGAATCTTAGTGAGTGGATTTGGTAGATGAAAGCTCAAAATAGACTGGCGTATACATACATACATACATACATACATACATAAACGAACTGCCTCAACAAAAACCTGGAAAAATTAGGGTTCTCAAAACTTGAAAGAAAAAGGCTGATTAGAAGACTACAGATTCAAGCCATCAATGGAACTGTAAAGATATGTAAAACTTTCCAAAAATTTAGCACACAAATACATATGCATGCATCTAGACATGAAAATATATGCATAAAAACGCATCCATAAAACAAACATACAAATCTGTGCATACACTAACACCAAATACTGTACACACATACACACATATGCACAAATACCTAGATGATGTTGATAAAAGTTCCAATGAAGGAGCCTTGAATCTATGTTAGAGTCCGGCTCTTTCTCTGTGAACAAGAAATACAGAAATGAAACTGAT
>NW_026411637.1:0-725 GCF_001194135.2 Octopus bimaculoides | reverse complement strand
ATATATACGACAGTATTTTTTCACTAGGCTTTGATCGGCCCGGCCCGAGACTATAGTAGTAGACACTTGCCCAAGGTGCCTTGTTGGGAAGCAATCTCCTTACCACACACCCATGCGTGTGAGATAGATAGATAGATAGATAGATAGATAGATAGATAGATAGATAGATAGATAGATAGATAGATAGATAGATAGATAGACGGGGTTACTAGCGGAGTTAATGTTATTGATTCGTATGTCCAATTCCTATCCTATGAGCGTGTGTGTGTGTGCTTCACGTTTAAAAAACCAAACATCTCTTTCAAGCATGTGGAACCTTTTTTTTTTTTCTTTGCTTAGTTTCTAATTTATAATAATGTAAGATTAATAAACATTCTTTCGTTTAACAAAGATATTTGTAGCGTAATACCTGATGGAGTCCATCGTCAGTTGTGAGTTAAAATCGATTCGCGTTACTCCGTTTTTCATTTCTCAACTTAACGTAATCGCGTCGATACAGGAAAGTTCAAGGGAGATAACTAATAATACAGTATAGAAAGTTTTGTAATTGCTTCCCTTATATCAGAGTTTTCAGAACCACTGACTGACAGTTGAGAACGGACATCCGAATACACTTAAAAGTTCCCTGATCAAATTGCATTAACAACACTCCGCTGCGACATCACAAACTCCATCAAGTAGGTGTTCATGTAAGAACTGACTGACATGAGAGGAACATACATACT
>NW_026411636.1:0-245 GCF_001194135.2 Octopus bimaculoides | reverse complement strand
AATAAAATAATATAAAATGATAATAATAACAATAATTAAAATTTAAAACAGAAATTATGCAAATGTTAATTAACATGTTGTCGCCAGAATTTAGTTTTTAAGCTAGCCTTTGATCAATAATTTAAGTGCTGCTAGTAGGTTGTAGTGGTAACAGTAGTAATTTGACTGTTCAGTCTTTCATCTAACTATTCCCTTTGTTCTATCTAATTGGATAATTAAGATATATATATATATATACACATACA
>NW_026411635.1:0-525 GCF_001194135.2 Octopus bimaculoides | reverse complement strand
TGTGTGTGCATGCATATGTGCCTGCATGTATGTATGTTTGTGTCTCTTTGTCTCAACATCAGGTGGTGGCTGTAAATAAATGACACATAATACAAGCCAGTGTCATTTGTTTCAAACTGAAAAAGAAAAGCATATTTGATCACAAGGAAATATTAGCTTGGTTGGAAATAAGTGAAAATTGGTGACAGGAAGGGCATCCAGCCATAGAAAATCTGCCTCAACAAAATCCATCTGATGATGAACATTAGCAATCAGTAAGCAAGGCCTCAAATTTTAAAAGCAGCATTCTCTCAAAGAGCCAGTATCCTGTTTGTATGGAAGTTAAATATTATCTAGCAAGATATGTTAAAGTACTAGGCTCCAACTAATACAACTTGACGTCAGACCACACAGGAAACAGCTGTACCTCTATGAAGTAGGATATATCATGTAGCAAACAAAACTTGTTTTTTCCCCCCTATTAATACATTTGTCATTTCACTATCTCTCACTTGCAATGCCTTTTTATACTTGTGAAAAAAAAAA
>NW_026411634.1:0-299 GCF_001194135.2 Octopus bimaculoides | reverse complement strand
ATATATATATATATATATATACACGTATACATACATGTCATGTATATATGTTTGTGTGTAAATATATACATACAACATACGCACACATTTATATATATATATATACTATATATGTGTATGTATATACAGATATATAGGTATTGATATATACATCTATATCTATATTATGAATATACTTATATAAATTATGTATATGTCTATATATAGACATATCCATATGTACCTAAGTTTATATACATACATATGCATATGTATCTGTCTATCTATCTATCTATCTATCTATATATATATATATATAT
>NW_026411633.1:0-540 GCF_001194135.2 Octopus bimaculoides | reverse complement strand
TCTATCGGTTTGCTTATGCGTGTGTATAGTCAAATACACACACACACACATACACACATAGTTAGATAGATAGGTAGGTTGGTAGATAGAGATAGATAGATAGATAGATAGATAGATAGATAGATAGATAGATAGTTAGATAGATAAATAGATAGAGAGATAGAGAGAGAGAGAGAAAAAAAGAGAGAGAAAGAGATAGAGAGAGAGAGAGAGAGAGAGAGAGAAAGAGAGGGACAGATAAAGAGAAAATGAAGTTTTATGGCTATTTCCGGTTATTAAAACGTGAAAAATAGCTGGATTTTGACTGGGCGGGTTTTCGGATTGTCCCATGAAGAAAAGTTTTACAGTAATGCACATCGACAGAATATATATTTATACATACACGTATGCGTTAGTGTTACTGCCAGTTAGTGTGTATGTATGTATGTGTATATTTATATGCAAGTATATATTTTTGTATTTATGTATATGTATGTGCATATAAATATGTAGATATATATATGTATACATGTATATGTATGTGTGTGTGTGTGTGTGTGT
>NW_026411632.1:0-363 GCF_001194135.2 Octopus bimaculoides | reverse complement strand
ATATATATATATATATATATATACACACATACCCATGAATATTGTATTACACATACATATGAATATTGTATTACACACAGAGAGATATTATATATGCATATACATATGTAGATATACTATATACGTATATTTATGTAGATATACTATACACGCATATATATATATACATATTACACAAATATATCAGTATATACATAGACATAGATTACAGACACATGCATATATCTATATCTATCTATATATTTTTATGTATATATATGTATCTATGTATACATATGTATGTCTGTAAGTATACATATGTATGTATATATTTGCATATATAAGTATATATATTCAGACATATACACACACACACACACACAC
>NW_026411631.1:0-595 GCF_001194135.2 Octopus bimaculoides | reverse complement strand
TCTTTTGATCCTTTCAAATCCACAGCTGCTGGCAGCCATATCACATGTATGTACTACATACTTAAGTCCTTTGCTCCTGATGGAGCATAGGCTATCATCGACTTTCTTCCACTGGTCTTGACTTGTGGGGCTGTCTCCTGGTGATCAGAAAAGGGGTCAGCCTTGCAGTTTCCTTTTGGCTTTTGATATACCACATAAAGCCTTCCTCTCCCAGGTTTTGTTTGTTATGAATTGTCATCTATATTTCTGTAACATTGCTTTTCCTAGGAAGAGATGTTGGCCCTATGCAAACCCATTTTTACCTCTGGAAAGAGGTGGTCTATATTAGTCCAACCTCTGTCCTTTGACCTGTCCAGCACACGAGGTCTTACTACAAGCTTCGCTCTGCTGGCATAGCTCTCTGAGTCATTGGGACACACAAGCCACCACATCACAATAAGGACTGGACTTTGTGGTGGAATATTTCATATGGTTGTTACATTTGTCTGTGAGTTTTGTCCGTCAGTCGAATTAAAGTGTAAGTAGAGGTAGGTATACAGTGCAGAAGAAAGTAGATTTGAAGTTAGCTATTGTCACTTGGATGGATGAACAAGAG
>NW_026411629.1:0-316 GCF_001194135.2 Octopus bimaculoides | reverse complement strand
ATACGTGCATACATACGTACACACATATACATATATATACCAAGGTATAGGCATCTAAACATGCATATACTTCTACAAAATGACCCTCATTTACACAAGCACACGCGTACACAGTTTCTGTCTCTAATCTATTTTTCAACTCCTATTTTTCTACCTTTACTTCTCCTAGGGCTCTCTCATCCATTCTCTTGTGTATTTCTCCTTTTGTGTCACCGGTAGCTGATAGATATATTGCGTATGTGTGTATTAAAATGCATATATGTAGGAGGTGGATGCTTGATGTGTGTCTGGCTTTAGGTGAGACACGAGTCATAAC
>NW_026411628.1:0-242 GCF_001194135.2 Octopus bimaculoides | reverse complement strand
ATATATATATATATATTTGTGTGTGTGTGTGTGTATCTATAAGTATATGTGTATGTGTGTGTGTGTACACATATATGTATATATATATGCATTCATAAATTAAAGCGAATTAATGTACAATCAGGTATATGAATATTTACGCACACAGTTAGATCGGTGTGTTTGTATATGCATATATGAAGCTACACATTGGTATATATATGTTTGTGTGTGTGTGTGTGTGTGTGTGTGTGTGTGTGTGT
>NW_026411627.1:0-306 GCF_001194135.2 Octopus bimaculoides | reverse complement strand
TATATATATATATATATATACACACACACGCACACACATACATATATATACATACTTTTATTCTCACTCTCTGTCTCACACACACACATACCATTGATGCATCTATTTGAATGCCTGTGTGTATATATAAAAGGATATAAGTATTTGTTTATATAAATATATATATATATGTATATATATATGTATATATAATGTTTATGCACGTATATGTATGTACTTATGAATGTATGTATGCATGTATGTATATATGTATGTACCAATACAAATGTGTGATCATAACTGTATATTAGGATATATATATATATA
>NW_026411626.1:0-669 GCF_001194135.2 Octopus bimaculoides | reverse complement strand
GGAAACAGGCATGAATGTGTCTATGGCTTACGATTGGCTAAAATTACCAAGATTTTCGAACTTTAATTGCTAATAGCTCTTTATTTATTGATTTATAGCAGAAATGTTTTTCATGTCATTCATTAGCCAATAAAAGTGTATCAGTACACTGAATATGAAATCAATTCGAGCAGAATTGATGCTGGCAGCCAAACCAACTAGATCCTCTGGTACAACTACAATTGTTTTAAGACCCTTTATTGTGACCTAAACATGGTACAGTCCGGTATGAAATATGTACAGCATCTATAATAATATTTGATATTTATTACATATTGTTATCGATGTTGTGCATACTAGACACCTGATCATACCATGTTTATGACCGTTAATGAAACAATTATAACAGTATCAGGTAAGTTATTTGTCTGCTTTTATTGTTTTTATGGCACGCTTAAGGCTCCATTCAACATTGGACACTATTGAAGTTGCGGATTTGTTACTAAACAATGAGCTTCTCTTCATCGATGCATTCAGTGCTATGGTAATGGATTACTTAACTGATTTGCGTCATTCTGTCTTGCCAACAATTGTGGCATGTTTCACTTTCGTATGACTAGATCCATAATGGAACTCCTTTAATGAAATACACACACACACACACACACACACACACACACACACACACAC
>NW_026411625.1:0-252 GCF_001194135.2 Octopus bimaculoides | reverse complement strand
TTTTCTGATTGCAGCCCTCCCGTGAAATCTGGCTTTGTGCAGCTCCCGGTAAACAGTTTTAGTGGAAACTGAGTTCTTGAGGTGGTTGACGGTCCCTATCTGAAAATTTTGGTTTTCTTCTGGAGTTTTCTTTGACAAGGAGTTTTTCCCCTCTTTTTTCAAAGGCTGTCATTACTTTCGAGACAGTATGTCTTGATACACAAAACATTTCAGCTGTTTTCATTACGCTAGCGCCTGCCATACGAGCACCAA
>NW_026411624.1:0-819 GCF_001194135.2 Octopus bimaculoides | reverse complement strand
TAGGCCCCTGGTCATACTTTTGATTGAAAGCATTGCATCCCTAATCATCCTAATATTTATGTATATCTAAGATATTTTCATATGTAGTTTCCGACTTTTAAGAGGATAGAAATGTAGCAATTATTTCTTACAAGCAAGCTACCAGCTGAATAGAATCCTTCAAACTTTAGAACAGCTGAGCTGTTGTTGTTGTTCCCAGTGTTTATATCGCAGGAGAGTGAATTTAATAATGCAAAAAGTTTTATTTATATTTATAAATCCAACTGTGTTATATCTATTAAGGACAATCAATCTTTATCCGTCAATGTAGTGATTTATGGTTGTATGACGAATATTCTACAATGTACTGCCAGAATTCATAATTATTCGAGAGTTTTCTTCCCCCATTACGATCATATCTCGCCTGTGTTTCTCTATTACAGTTCAGTTTAGTGAAATTACCAGCTGTGGCAACAGTCATTATACAATAACAACACTTAGAAAAAAAAAGAAGTTTCATTTATATTAATTCCACAATACTCAAGTACTTCCAATATCTACCGGGAACGGTAGCGCTCGTCGTTTCCACACCTGACACAAAGAGTGTCCTATTTCTGTGAATATTTTTTAACGCTTATTTTCCCCTGATACAAAACATCATCAGTTTCCTCTGACTGATTTCTTTCTTATTCTTTACTTATATTCTCATATCTTTTCTTCTATACTTCTATGTGCGTGGATTGTGTGTGTGTGTATGTATGTGTACATGTGAGTGTGTGCGTGTGTAACTTAAGAAAAATATATTTCGTATATTACAACTGTATATATCGCCACATTCAC
>NW_026411623.1:0-250 GCF_001194135.2 Octopus bimaculoides | reverse complement strand
ATATTTATAATGTATAATATATAAATTTTAATTCTTAATATTACAAAGTAGAATTTTTTTTCTTAATTTTTAATTCTTAATTTTTAATCTTTAATGTTTAATTGTATTGCTTATTTTTAAAAGGGATGTAAAATTAGATATATAATATTTTGAAATAGAACCTGAAGATGTATTTATATATGTATATATATGGGTATACCGTTGTGTATATGTATATTGTAATCTTCCAATACTGAAACACATGTAGTTC
>NW_026411622.1:4489-4671 GCF_001194135.2 Octopus bimaculoides | reverse complement strand
AGAAAGCTAGAGACAAAGAGATCATGATATATTCGTTTTGGTAAAGGTGGTCGAGTTTAAGCTGAGATTGAAAGAGTGAAAACGAGAGAGAGAGACAGGGGCAGAGAAATGTTTAATATTACAGCGAGGGGAGAGAGAGAGAGAGAGTGAGAAAGACGGAGCGAATGTGTTTTATATATGTG
>NW_026411622.1:4126-4345 GCF_001194135.2 Octopus bimaculoides | reverse complement strand
GAGAGAGAGAGAGACAGAGCGTTTTGGCACATAACAAACAACAAGAAGGAGAACAATTACAATCAAAACACAAAACAAATAAAAGACAACGTTTGCTGCCAACATCACCAAACCCACAAATGATCCAAGAAATATACAAAGAAATGCAATCTCGTCAAGAGTGAAGTGTCGCGAAATTATAGCCGCCATTGAGGAAGTACAATCTGCGCATGCGCAAGG
>NW_026411622.1:0-556 GCF_001194135.2 Octopus bimaculoides | reverse complement strand
TTGCATCTCTCTTACCCTCAGGTTCTCATTCATTCTTAATTCACTTTTTATCTTTAACTGAAATTACGTATTAGAGTTCAACATTCAACCTTTAACTTAGCAATTCGAATCGCAGCTAACATCAGAGCGGGATATATTTTTTTAACCGTAATTGGTGATTTCCTATCATTCTCATTAATTAACACCTCTAATATTACACCATCAATCGTTTTACTAATTACAATTATTTCATTTTCGAAATTGTTATTGCTATTATTGAAAGTTACATTTTTCTTTATTAATTACTTTATACACAGATAAACATCAATTGATAAAATTTAACCCTTGATAATTGATAAAATTTAACATTAAATGAAACAACCATTCGTCACTCCATTATATATATTATGTCTTCTTAATTATTATAAGTGCTCTCTGAACCCCTAATCAACCTATATCTACTAACTGTATATTTATATTAGTAATGTTCTTCATTATTAATATAAATGAATAACCTCTTAAAGAAGACATAAATCATATTTTCCTATTGCATCAATATATTATTCTATACTTAATT
>NW_026411621.1:0-422 GCF_001194135.2 Octopus bimaculoides | reverse complement strand
TATAGCCAGCGAATGTCTGCAGGGAAACGGTCTAAGGGAGACTACTGCGCTAGCGGTCTCCCTTTCAGATCAATAAAGGTGCCATTTTTTCTACCCGTTGTTGATGTGCTAGTGGATGGGAAGATGTCACGTGCCCTTGTGGACACGGGCTGTACAACGACCCTGATGACTCCGGGAGTGGTAGAGACGTGGAGTGGAGAAAGCAGTGTGAGGGCAGTCGACGGAAGAGAGGTACGCTGTGAAGGCATTACTGACTTGCACATTGAGGTGCAGGGAGCAAAGCTAACGCTGCAAGCAATTGTAGTTGGCCACTTGGTGGATGAAATTGACGTGGTGTTGGGGATGGACGCCATCAACCGTCTTGGTGGCGTGAGGATTGCAGGAGATGAGGTCACGTTCGGAAGCGTGGGGGCATCGTGCGC
>NW_026411620.1:0-220 GCF_001194135.2 Octopus bimaculoides | reverse complement strand
TGTAAATATATATGATTCATAATACAAAGATACGTATACTCAGATATACAAACACAAACACAAACACAAATTTACTTACTTGTGGCGTCACCATGGAAACTTTCGATGGCACTAAAGTTTGGGAGTTGGGTTGTCTGTACATTTTATAGATTTTTAAAAAAGAATAAATACTCTCAAAATAGGGTTGTATAGAGATGATGGGTTGTTAATTTCCTACCAC
>NW_026411619.1:1604-2665 GCF_001194135.2 Octopus bimaculoides | reverse complement strand
TAAGCCGATGAATATCATGAAGATGATGATAACGATGATGATGATGATGGTGACAATGATGGTGATGATGGTGATGATGATGATGATGGAGAGAAAGTTGATGTAGATATTCATTGTAGCAATGATGATGTTCACAATGACGTTAATGTTAACGATGATGATGATGATGATTTTTGGCGATGCTTTTGATGATGTTGACGGTGATGATGATCATGGTGAGGAAAAGGAAGAGCAGGAGGAGCCGTTACAGGACAATGATGAGGATGCGGATGAGAATGAAGATGAGGGAAAGGTGAAGCAGGAGAATACGTTAGAGGACAATGATGATGATGAGGAGTAGGATGAGGAAAGCCATCATCATCATCATCATCATCATCATCGTCATCATCATAATGGCGATAACTGCGACAGACGACGAAGACGTTCATGACAGCGATCAATGATAATGACGTCAGTAATAATGACGTTCACGATGTCATCAAGGGTGCGTCCTGGGGTTTCGCTATATTGCCCATCAGATAAATATTAACAACTTGAGTAGGTGCCATCGTATTCCAATGAGAAGGAGAATGTTAACCCCCCCCCCCAAAAAAAAAACCAACTACGAAACCATAATGATAACTGACTTACCTGGACCTGCATTCTCAGAATAATTAAGATACTTTGTGTTCCTATTTAGCCCACTGTGTGGATCAAAAAGACCAATATAGCATGTCATGGTCGTACACATTTATATGTCTCCTTCATTCATTGATTATCTCTCATTAAGTCTAAAGCATTGTGTCTGGCTTCTTTCATCTCTACTTAAGTTCCATTCACCTAATCTTCTGCATTATATCTTGCTTCATTTCATTCAATGTTGATCGCATTCTGTCTTTTTCTCTCTCTCTCTTTCTCTCTTTCTTCTTCTACCCTTCCCAATCTCTCTCTCTCTCTCTCTCTCTCTCTCTGATATGATATAAATCTATGCACACACATGCGGATACACCTCCTTTCTATTTGTTGATACGACCATATACATATGCTTATATATACATATGTATATATATATATATATATAT
>NW_026411619.1:0-1009 GCF_001194135.2 Octopus bimaculoides | reverse complement strand
CCTTACTGCGTAGCAAGAAATTAAATATTGAGGTTCTGTTAAGTTAAAATGTGGTCGTTGCAACCAGATATATTATTTCATCAATTTCTCTGTCTCTATAAGGTGACAAGCTGGCAAAAACGTTAGCACGCCGGGCTAAATGCTTAGCGGTATTTCGTCTGTCTTTACGTTCAGATTCCACCGAGGTCGACTTTGCCTTTCATCCTTTCTGGGTCGATAAATTAAGTACCAGTTCTAATCGACTGCCCCCCCCCCCAAAAAAAAATGCCGAGCTTGTGCCTACTGTAGAAAAGAATTTCTCTCTGCCTCTTCCTCCCCGTCTCTCCCTCACTGACTATGTCTGTCTCCTCTCACTATCTCTCTTTCAAATTGTGACGGGGAAAATTGAAATAACAATCACATGAAAAGAAACAGATGTTGGTTTGGCCGCTCCGTATAAATATGAGTGATTTTATGTCCCACCAGTCAATGTGCGAGGTCTTCTCAAGGCAAACAACGCAATATTCTGTTAGAGCATATCTTACTATATATTCATACTGGTTCTGAATATATTTCTTATTATATAAAATATCAATGCACATGATTAGAATTTTAGTCTTTGGATGCTTAAAGATATTTATTTTGCTGGATTCAGTTGAGGTGTTATAAAGCCATTTGAATACATAATGATATTTATATAAGTATGGATAGCCAAAATAGAAGAATAAATATAGATACGTCTCATTACAAACTAAAAACAGTTTTAAGAAATTTCGTTGCGGATATTATTGTAGTTGATTAGCAGAATGCATTTGATATAAACAAAGTCATCTCACTTACGTTTTAATTAATTCACTGTCAGTTGTTTTCTATCGCTTCAAATCATTTCAGTTCATAGATTAATAATGAGCTTTATGAATTAATTATTGAATTGCTAGAAGCAACTACACAGATGCCTTTATAGATGTTAAAACAAATAACCCTAGATAGTTTAGTATATAAGATGCTGTTAGCTGCATACATATTTGTA
>NW_026411618.1:0-243 GCF_001194135.2 Octopus bimaculoides | reverse complement strand
CTCGTCTGTTTTCCTATGTGTTCATTCTGTTGTCCGTAAAAAAAGTCCGTGTTTTTGTGCTTCCCGTTCCTTTTTTCACGTCATGTACCGGGATATGCATCTATACATACATGTAGATGCAGGTATGTACATATATGTATGTATACATGCCTATGCTCTTATATCATTTGTATTATATATTACTATTTTACTATTTTACTTGTTTCAGTCTTTTTACTGTGGCCATGCTGGAGCACCGCCTTT
>NW_026411617.1:0-629 GCF_001194135.2 Octopus bimaculoides | reverse complement strand
CACACACACACATATATTTAATTATACATATATATGCATATATACACATATACATATGCATATACATACACATACATAGATACATACATATACACATATATACACACACATACATACATTCATACATAGAAACATACATTTATGTGTCTATATATGTGTATGGAGGTGTATGCATGTATGCATGTCCGTATGTATATACGTATGTATGTATGTATGTATGTATGTATATGAACATAAGATATACAAACATATTAACACAAAACTTTTTGTATTAATATTATAAAATTTTTTAGTAACGTGTAGAATATTAAATTTCACTCGAAGCGTCGAAAAACAGCGTGTACCGAGTCAAGAGAGGATCTCTAATTATGGTCATCCCGCTATCCACTTGTTTATCATTTGCATAGATCTCTATCTTTTTATTTGTACTTGTGCATGAGTTCCTCTCGTACAAATTTCGTCTCCTGTCTGCCTTCTTCTCTCTCGGCCCCTCTACGACACACATATAAACATGTACATGCACAGTCACATATTGTCGGCACTCTCATATTCATATGTTATTGAGGGCAACTGTTTTAAAATACTGTAGATAGATAGATAGATAGATAGATAGATAGATAGATAGATAG
>NW_026411616.1:0-331 GCF_001194135.2 Octopus bimaculoides | reverse complement strand
ATATACACAATTATGTGTATATATATAGATATACACAGACATATAACAGATATCCATATAAACATGTACACTTACTTATATGTATATAAATCTTTCTGACCTATTCTTCTCAATCTATATTAGTATATGACCCGTTGTTTTATGTTTTAAATAGGTAATACTTTGTTTCATTTAAATAAAAGCATATTTTTTAGAAAGAATTAAGTGGAGCTAAAACCATTTTGAAATAAAATAAACATTTCGTCCGTCTTCACGTTCTGAATTAAAATTTCGACAGGTCGACTTTGGTTTTCAACTTTTCATGATCGATAAAATATGTACCGGTCAAATA
>NW_026411615.1:176-339 GCF_001194135.2 Octopus bimaculoides | reverse complement strand
ACATTCAATGATGACATCTTCAATGAGACATTAAGATTAATAGACGACAATGTTCAACCACTGGGTGGAAACAAACTTGAAATCTATGGTCTTCCAGCTCCTCCTGTCAGAGATGTTCAACACAGATTAGCACAAGAGCTAATCAGGGAAACATCATACAAGA
>NW_026411615.1:0-166 GCF_001194135.2 Octopus bimaculoides | reverse complement strand
ATTAGCACAAGAGCTAATCAGGGAAACATCATACAAGATGGAAAGTTTGCAAGCAGTTGTCAATGAAAAGGAACCAATTCTGGTATAGGATCAAAAGGAGGTATGCTGGCAAGTTTTTACATCTGTGGACAATAACACTGGTGGGGTTTTCTTCTTAGATGCTCCT
>NW_026411614.1:0-428 GCF_001194135.2 Octopus bimaculoides | reverse complement strand
TATATATTTATATATAGATATATAACTACCACTCTACCCCTACCCCATCTCTCTGCCCCTCACTTAAGCTCTATCACTACATTCCTGACACTCCTTCACTCTTTACTATCGCATCTCTTTAAACTCTCATATCTTTCTCTATGTATCGCTCTCACCTCTCCATTCCTTGTATCAATTTATCTTGGCTGACCAGTACACTTTCCCTCTCTTCATTTCTTTACTATCTCCCTCCCCGCTTTTTTCTTCTTTTTTTTGTTCTTTTTCTCTTATTACTTTTCCTTTCCTCGCTTCCTCTTTTTGAGTTGGCCTCACAAATACATTCCCAGCTTTTAAGTCACTTAAAAAAACCCTCGATTCATAACACCGTTTACAAACTCAATGCTTGAAATGACCAATTCTAAATACTATTTGAACTTATTCACAAGGTA
>NW_026411612.1:0-710 GCF_001194135.2 Octopus bimaculoides | reverse complement strand
TATATATATATATATATATATATATATATGTATGTATATATATATATAAGCGTAACTGTTTGACAAAACGGCTCAGTATATATGAGAAGTATGATGATATCCATATATGTGCATATATGTGCATATATGTACATATATGTATTTATATTATGTATGTGTATATGCGTGCGTAAATGAGTGCATACATTTGTGAATATAAGAGTTGAATACTTAAGTTATTGCATATAAAAGGTACGCATGCTCTAGCGCACTTTTAATGCATGATTATATCTGCATTAAATGCGCATATTTGGGCGTGTATATAAATGTATGTATATTTGCATGGGAGCCTATGCTCGAGAATACACATATGTGGGTTGCCTCTACATGTCAGTGTGTTACTGTATGTACAGGGTGCGTAAGATATTTGAGGAGAGATGTTCATTAAAAAAAAACAGATATATAATAACAGATAATAACTTTATTTATCAAAAAATGCTATGAGGATAAAAATAAATCTTTTTCTCTATAACGTTATTCAATAAAGCCACCTTCAGCTTCAACAACTGCTTCTATATGAGATCTACATCATCTCCATGCTCGAATCAAGTGGTCCTGGTTCATTGTGGACATTTCTCTGAATATGGTGTTATGGTGAACACTGAAGAGAGAGATATATACTATAATGTTGTTGTTGTTGTTGGCACTCCGTCGCTTACGACGTCGAGGGT
>NW_026411611.1:0-204 GCF_001194135.2 Octopus bimaculoides | reverse complement strand
ACACACACACACACACACACACACACATATATATATATATATATGCACTCGTATGCACATGTCAAGATCACCAGCACTCTCTTACACACATGCACCTTCGTTTTGGGATCACTCCTACTTTGTTATCTCTGCTTCTTCTTAACTCTCCTGTGCAACCCTTCTGTCCGGCATTCGCCATGATAGATCGCTAACCACTACACACAT
>NW_026411610.1:0-431 GCF_001194135.2 Octopus bimaculoides | reverse complement strand
ATATATATATATATATATATATATTATATTATATATTTGTCACTGATGTCTTACATCATACGCATACATATTCTATCCTATGATAAAGAAAAGTGCTTATTAATTAGTTATGAGCAAGTAACTTTTACTAAAAGAAAGCTATTATTAAAGTCTACCCTGTCTAGAAAATTTTTAAACAATTCTCGTGTGTATAATACAGTACACCTAGGTCACACCACACACACACACATAATACAGTGCACTTACATCATATTTGTCACTAATATCTTACATCATACCTGTACATATTTATAATACAGACCACTTCATAGTTATCACTTATGACTTATACTATAGATATCATCATTACATCAATTACATCAGCCCTACTGCTCAACTGGTACTTGCCGCATTTTGCTGTACAATTTACACATTTGATATACACTACATCA
>NW_026411609.1:0-1244 GCF_001194135.2 Octopus bimaculoides | reverse complement strand
TGTATGTATGTATGTATCTATCTATCTATCTATGTATCTATCTATGTATAGTTGTGTGTTTGGGTTTGTATCCCCACCTTTGCTTGACAACTAATATTGGTGTGTTTACGTCCCCTTAACTTAGCGGTTCGGCAAAAAGAGACTGATAGAATAAGTACTAGGCTTACAAAGAATAAATCTTGGGTCGATTTGTTTGACTAAAATGCGGTACTCCAGCATTGCCGCTGTCAAATAACTGAAACAAATGAAAGAATATATATATATAAGACGGGCTTCTTTCAGTTTCCGTCTACCAAATCGACTCACAAGGCTTTGGTCGGCCCGAGGCTATAGTAGAAGACACTTGCCCAATGTGCCACGCAGTGGAAATGAACTCGGAACCATGTGGTTGGCAAGCAAGCTTCTTACCACACAGTTATACACACACACACACGCACCCCCCACGCACACACACACACACACACACACATGTATGTATGTGTGTGTGTGTGTGTGTGTGTGTGTGTGTATGTGTGTATTTTTATACTGTTTTCTAAATTAAATTTCACGGCAACTCTGATTAGGCATACACTTTATAAAGTTAAATTTATTCACAAGCTATAAATACGGACATATCATCGTTAAATTTCATGGTTTCCTTACTTCATGGTTACAGTTTTCTACATAGATTTCACAACGAACACTTATTTGCAACCGTTCCTAGGTTAAATTCTATAGATAAGCTGTAACCAGGAACAAATCAGTGTTAGATTTCACGGTACTCATACAAATTTCACAACTAGCTCTGAATAAGTAAACATTCCAATGTTAAATTCTATACATGGGGTACACACCATGATTACATGTCCGTATAAATTTCTTTTACGTATATAGTATTTTTGGGGGTGAAATTTCACGGCAAACTCTGCATAGGCACATATTTATATATATGCTATAAACACTGCCATATAATCGTTAAATTTTACGGCGACTTACTGACAGACATAGTTTTTTTTAGATCGATTTCACAGCAAGCACAGATTTCCAAACGTTTCTAGGATAAATTTTATACGCAAGCTGTAAATACGCCAGGTTTCACGGCTCATTAGCGGAAATGGGAAATATTTCTGGGTTAAATTTCATAAACAACCTGTAAATACGAACAAATCGGGGTTAGATTTCACGGGAGATTAGTAATATGGATATAGTTATATAGGTTTCGTTTTCACGGCACGCTTTACCCCCTCTCTCTCCCTCTCTCCCTC
>NW_026411608.1:0-516 GCF_001194135.2 Octopus bimaculoides | reverse complement strand
TACATATATATATATACATATATATATATATACATATATATATACCTATACATATACACACACATATATATATATATTCTCCCCCTCCTCCTCCTCCTCCTCATCATTTGATGTCTGCTTCCCGTACAGGCATGGCTTAGAGACTTGGTGAGTGCAAAGCAATCCAACAGATGCAAGGAGTTCACTTTGCTCTACCGTCTCAGTTTTGGCATGGCTTCTACAGCTGGATGCTCTCCCTAATGCAAAACCGGATATAGGAGACGATAATGAGGGTGGTGTTGGTTACAACCACCACCACCACCATTATCATGATGATGATCATAAACATCATCATTCTCATCAACCACATCATCTCAGGATATATCTACAGAAATGATATTTTTATAAATACTTTAAATATTGTTGTTGTTGTTATTGGCACTCCGTCATTTACGACGTCGAGGGTTCCAGTTGATCTGATCAACGAAACAGCCTGCACGTGAAATTAATGTGCAAGTGGCTGAGCACTCCACAGAC
>NW_026411607.1:0-434 GCF_001194135.2 Octopus bimaculoides | reverse complement strand
TTATAAATATATATACATACAAACATATATACATACATACATATATATATGTGTGTGTGTGTGTATAGGTAAATTTCCAAGATATATATATATGTACTCCTGTATGAGTGTGTAAGTGTATGTACGTAGATATGTATGTAAGTTAGCCAGGTAAGTAGGTAGGCCAATAGGTAGGTAGGTAGGTAGGTAGGTATAACAGTGGAGTAAAATTTACAATGATTGAAATTAAGATGACAAAACTTCGACAATGACAGAAATTGGCAAATTGAATTAAATGCCAGGACACAAGCCAACATGGTCGAAGAATGTAAACTCTTCCTTCACCGTTATTTCATTTGGGAACAAATCACTGACACTTTTTTTTTTGCGTGTCAATGTGTGTGCGCGTGCGTGCGTGTGTGAGTGTGTGTGTGTGTGTGTGTGTGTGTGTGTGT
>NW_026411606.1:0-274 GCF_001194135.2 Octopus bimaculoides | reverse complement strand
TCTTCTTCTTCTTCTTCTTCTTCTCCTTCTTCTTCTTCTTCTTCTCCTCTCCTCCTCCAACCTTCTCTCCTGTTTCTCCCCTTCTTTTCGTTTGTTTTCTGCTTCCCCTTTTTCTTCAGCGTCATTTGTTTTATTTTTTCTTGCTTTTTTCTAAAGCCACAATGTTTGATATTGTATCACAAATATTTTCCATATAATCTATTTTACTCTTTCTTTACGGTTACAGATATCTTCGCTCCAACAATATCTCAGCTATCGAGCAAGGTACATTTAC
>NW_026411604.1:0-287 GCF_001194135.2 Octopus bimaculoides | reverse complement strand
CCCCTCTATGTTGGCCCGAATGGGTAATAAAAAAAACAGATGCCAGTTGTAGTCATGGAATGTGAAGGTAGCAGTAGAATATTTAGCAAATCTCCGGCTAGAGTTAATCAAAGGACCCCACATATCCTGGATCACTCGACCACTAAGGGTACAAGCCCTCACCCAACTATTGTTCTCCAGTCTATAAATAAGTCCATGCTTAGAGTAAGCCCATTTATCCTAACCATTTTTGCCACAATCTCTCTTTTACTCTCTTTTACTTGTTTCAGTCATTTGACTGCGGCCAT
>NW_026411603.1:0-343 GCF_001194135.2 Octopus bimaculoides | reverse complement strand
TATATATATATAAAACAAAACAAGAACAAAAGAAAAATATATTAATACATTGAAGTCATTTTGAAATCCCAAAGAAAGAGGCGTTGTCATTAACGTTGTGATTTAATGATATAAAAAAATATATAATTTTTTTACATAGAATTTTTCAGAAAGCTGCATACATTTGTATAGGTGTAGACTTTTGAGGAATTTAGTTCCTCTCTATTATGTTATAATATTGTAGAGAACATCTACATCTACGCCATTTTGGTTTTTGTTGTACTTCTATTCGTTAATTTTCTTTTCATTCTTACTATTCTTTATTTTTTTCTTTCTACTCTCCTTACTTTCGTTCTTGTTTCGT
>NW_026411602.1:0-427 GCF_001194135.2 Octopus bimaculoides | reverse complement strand
CCTTTGAATAGTCTGATACCAGGTCTTACAACTTCAGTTTTTCATGTCTTTTGGACATGGTTATTTATATGATTATTAATTCGTTATATAATAGCACTCCAGTAACCACTACTTATACCCTTCTAACTTGATTGTCTTTTAGCCCTCATTGTTATTTACATTTTATGCTTAAAGTTTTCCTGGAGTTGTCATGCTTTTGCACATATGGAGGATTTTTAACATTTTGGCAGTTAGATGTTTAGACAAATGTGTACTTAGTAGGAGATTGTTGTCCTGTCCTTTCTTGTCTTTTCTTCTTAATTATTTTTCTTTTTCTTTGCTATTCAACCCTGTCACATATGCTCATAGCTTCATACACTCTGCTGTGTCACCTTATTCTCTTTCGAATGAATGGCCA
The DNA here is from genome assembly GCF_001194135.2 of Octopus bimaculoides. NCBI lineage: Eukaryota > Metazoa > Mollusca > Cephalopoda > Octopoda > Octopodidae > Octopus > Octopus bimaculoides. The sequence continues at coordinate 30 of NW_026411602.1, read as the reverse complement.
TTATCTTGTTGTTATAACTGACCACTACCC